>NW_009942570.1:449-1597 GCF_000696875.1 Nestor notabilis | reverse complement strand
CTGGACTGTATTTAAAGCTGAGCTCTGCCAGTGCTGCCTGCACATGCTATGAGCACATTGGGGCTCAGCTTGCTGCTGAGATGAGGGGAGGTCTGGGGATGGGTTTAGCGAGGCCGTAAGGCTGGGGTCAGGTGTATGGCACCTGAGGTGTCCCAGGATGGGGGTGTCCTCATGGCTATAGGGGCATTCATCTCCACATGGCTCTCCCTGGGGCTGTTGTTTTGCCTCATGGCTCTGTCAAGGTGGGGGGCACCCATTTCTCCATGGCTTTTTTTGGGAGGGGCACACATCTTCATCCATGGTGCACCCACTTCTTGGCATTTCCCATAGCTGTGGGTCTCTCCTGGTCCCCCTCCACACCGTGGTGCTACGTGGTGCCCAGCTGAGGACCAGCTCCTGCCTGCTCCCTTACCATTGTCCGCTCCCCACCACGCCCACGTCCGGGCCAGGGGGTCCCCCCTGCTCCCACATTTTCAGAGAGACCTGGGCTTGGGAGGGGCTCTTGTTTTCCTCACACTTTGTCCCTTTCCCCAGGAGAAAGCTGAGTCATGGCCCCCCAAAAGTGGAGGGCCCTAGGGGCTACTCTGCCACAGGCAGGCTTTGGGGACAGTGCTGAGTGGCTGTCCCCTACAAGTGAGGGTGGCAGGAGACAGTGATCCTGCACCTCTGACCTCCACCATCCCCATGCCATGCTGCTGGTGTGGTGCTGGTGATGATGGGGACACCCCCAGAGTGGACAGGACATGTCCCCTTGCCTATGGGATACATGGCGTTGCCTGGAATTGGTGACTTGTGGTGACTCAGTGGGCTCCCAAATCAGCCCAGGACAAGGTGCCCAGGGACACCCACCTTTGGGGACAGATGGGGGACGCTGCAGTACTGTGATGTTTGTCTCTCCCCCTCCATGAAATCCTGATCCTGACAAAGCAGTGAGGCAGTGCAAGAACAACCACTACTCCGTGCCAGTGGGATGCTGTGACAGGGACCATGAACCTGCATGGGCAGTGCTACCTCAGGAACCCCTTGCCGGGTGTCCTGTGCCACCACATCCATGGCTCATGCCAACATGACCCTTCCCCAGTGCTGCAGCACTGTCACCGTGCCCTGCTCCCGTCCCTATCCCCATCCCCAGGGCCCCCTGGGAGTGG
>NW_009942570.1:0-348 GCF_000696875.1 Nestor notabilis | reverse complement strand
CACCATGAAGCGCCTCAACCTGCTCTGCTGCTGCGTGGCCTCACTCCTGCTCCTCGGCACTGCAGGTACAAGCTGCCCACAGGGCTGTGGGTACCCGTGGGGCTCCAGGGTCCTCATGGGGCTGTGGGTGACCATGGGGTTGTGGGTCTCCATGGGACTGTGGGTCCCTATAGGTCTGTGGGTCTCCATGGGGCTATAATAGCGCTGTGAGTGCCCACAGGGCTGCGGGGTCCCATGGAGCTGCAGGGTCCCATGGGGCTGTGGGTCCCCATGGGAATGCAGGTGCCTAGGGAGCTGTGGGCACCCATACGGATGGGGGGGGCTGGGGGGTCATGGGTGCCTGGGGGC
>NW_009942569.1:10765-11904 GCF_000696875.1 Nestor notabilis | reverse complement strand
CAGTTTTGGGAGCTGTCAAGAACCGTGTGGCCCAGAGGGGCTGCTGTGGGGTGCAGCAGGGCTGGGCAGGGGATGGCAGTGCCGTGGGGATGAAACTTCCTCCTCTCAGTGTCTTCCCTGCGTGACCCCAACCCCCACTGGGATCTGCACCCGCTTTTCCTCCTTCCTTATCTGGGTGATGCACGGGGCTGTGGTCACCCAGCAGTCATTTTGCAAGACTCACACTCCCCACCTTTGTCCCCACATCGCAGCCCCATGCGCTGCCGCAGCTCACATCCAAGCAGGAGGGGCTGCGCTGCCCTCGTGCACCCCAGTGCTGCAGGGCAAGGGGGTCCCGGGGTCCCTCATGAGGCTGCGGCTTGTCCCCGCAGGCAGCCTGGCTGGGCATCAACATCTTCCTCTTCACCTACTACTTTCTGTTCTTCGACCGGGACGAGCGGTACTTCTACACCAGGGCTATCCTCGGGGTAAAGTTCTCCCCTGCAGCACCCTGTGCCCCGTCCTTGTCCTGCCCTCTCCCAGCCTCGTATCGCTCCACCCCAGTCCACAGCCCATGCTGGTCCCTGTTGTGTCTCAGCCCAGCATCACCCCTCCCAGTCCTTCTCCTTTCATGGAACCAACCATGTTGGAAAAGACCTTTAAGATCAAGTCCAACCATTCCCCAGCACTGCCAAGGCCACCACTAACCCATGGCACTGAGGCCCTTGTCTACATGGTGTGTGAACACTTCCAGAGATAGTGATTCCACCCGCTTCCCTTGGGAAGCCTGTTCCAATGCCTGAGCACACTTTGGGAACAAAACTACCCTTTCCTGGCTCAGCATCACCCCTCTTCCCAGTCCCCACCTCAGCATCACTCCCTCCCATTCCCCATCACAGCATCACTCAGCCCCATCCTGTCCCAGCCCCAAGCTGAGCAGCATGGCTGCAGAAGACATATCCAACCTGTGGCATGAGGCAGCAGTGCTCATCCCTCCTCCTCCTCCTCTCTCCAGTCTGCCTTGGCATGGGCACGAGCATCGGCCAAGTGCCTCAACTTCAACAGCATGCTGATCCTGCTGCCCGTGTGCCGCAACCTCCTCTCCTTCCTCCGCGGGACCTGCTCGGTGAGTGCTCTGTGGTGGCAGGGCCAGCGTGGCC
>NW_009942569.1:10408-10725 GCF_000696875.1 Nestor notabilis | reverse complement strand
CCCCACCCTCCTCCCCATCCCTGCCCCTGTAGCCATCCTCATCCTCATCCCCACCCTCATCCCCATCCCTGCCCCTGTACCCATCCCCATCCTCATCCCCACCCCTGTGCCCATCCCTGTACCCATCCTCATCCCCATACCCATCCTCATCCCCATCCCCACCACTGTATCCATCCCTGTCCCCAACCCCGTCCCCATCCTCATCCCCATCCCATCCCTGTACCCATCCTCATCCCCATCCCATCCCTGTACCCATCCTCATCCCCATCCCATCCCTGTACCCATCCTCATCCCCATCCCATCCCTGTACCCATCCG
>NW_009942569.1:9692-10226 GCF_000696875.1 Nestor notabilis | reverse complement strand
GCAGCTGGACCACACCCTCGCCTTCCACAAGCTGGTGGCCTACACACTGGCCCTGCTCACAGGTACTGCCCGGCGCGGGCCGGGGCGCAGTGGGCACCGGGAGGTGACCATGCAGTGACTGCCTGTCCCCTCCAGCTGTGCACACCATTGCCCACCTCTTCAACCTGGAGCGCTACAACAGCAGCCAGCAGGCCATGGACGGCAGCCTGCCCGCCGTCCTCTCCAAGATGCACCTCCAGGGCAGCAACAAGTGGCTGAACCCCATCCACTCCAACCAGACGGTGAGCGTGGCCCTGGCATCCCGCTCCCCAGCACCGCCAGCCCCTGCACCCCTAACCCGCCCTGCTGCTCCCACAGACAGTCGAGTACATGGCCTTCACCACCATCCCGGGGCTGACAGGGGTCATCATCACGCTGGTGCTCATCCTCATGGTCACCTCCTCCACCGAGTTCATCCGCAGGAACTACTTTGAGGTCTTCTGGTACACGCACCACCTCTTCCTCATCTACTTTGCTGGCCTCGTCATCCACGCA
>NW_009942569.1:8866-9590 GCF_000696875.1 Nestor notabilis | reverse complement strand
ACAGTGGGGCTCAGCCTTAGACAGGGGGACGTGACCCGGCCGCTGGGCTCAGCCCTCATCTCCCCGCAGCGGGCTGGTGCGTGGACAGACAGAGGAGAGCATCAAGGAGGTGCATCCACACCACTGCGCCCAGTACCTCACACACAACGACAAGGACAAGCACTGCAGCCACAGCTGCTGCAAGGACCCTGAGTTCGGGAGCATCCCCGCAGAGGTAAGGCAGCGGTGGGATGGATGCAGGGGGCGAAACCCTTCCCTTGCCCTTGGGATGCTCCAGCCCTTTGCTCTCCTTCATCCAACAGTCCTGGAAGTGGGTGCTGGCCCCCGTCCTGCTCTACATCTTCGAGCGGATCCTGCGGGTCTGGCGTGCGCGGCAGAAGGTGGTTGTCACCAAGGTGTGTGGTGCAGGAGCATGTGCTGTGGTGGCCACGGAGAGACGGAGAGGAGCCAGGCTGGGCGCTGATCCCCGTCCCTCCCCGCAGGTGGTGATGCACCCTGCCCGCGTGCTGGAGCTGCAGATGCAGAAGAGGGGGTTCCGCATGGAGGTGGGGCAGTACATCTTCGTCAACTGCCCCGCCATCTCCCTGCTGGAGTGGCACCCCTTCACCCTCACCTCCGCGCCCGAGGAGGACTTCTTCTCCATCCACATCCGAGCGGCCGGAGACTGGACCGAGCGCCTCATCGACACCTTCCAGCAGCAGCAGCTGGAGATGCCCCGGTAGGC
>NW_009942569.1:6974-8832 GCF_000696875.1 Nestor notabilis | reverse complement strand
GCTTAACAAGTCCATCCCCTGGCCAGGATCAAGGTGGATGACCCCTTCGGCACAGCCAGTGAAGACGTGTTCCAGTACGAGGTGGCCATGCTCGTGGGAGCAGGCATCGGTGTCACCCCCTTTGCCTCCATCCTGAAGTCCCTCTGGTACAAGTTCCAGCAGGGTGACCAGAACCTCAAGACCAAGAAGGTACGGATCGTCCCAGGGGAGCAGCGTGGGTTTGACACGTCATCCTTCCACCCCTCCTGCTCTGCTCTACCTCGAGCAATCCCTCTCTGCATCCCAGATCTACTTCTACTGGCTCTGCCGGGACACGGGAGCCTTCGCCTGGTTCAATGACCTGCTCGCCTCGCTGGAGCAGAAGATGGCTGAGTCGGGCAAGGCGGACTTCCTCACCTACCGCCTCTTCCTCACTGGCTGGGACACCAGCATTGTGAGTTGCAGTCATGCCTGCCTGTGATCAAGGGGGGGACATGGGGTGGCCCAGTCAGGCGGGAGAATCAGGGCAAGCACATCAACAGCTTGAAATCAGAGGGTCCAGGAGTGGTGTTCGATGGGTGTCAGCATTGGATGCTCCTCCGTGGACTGGAGATGGGCTCAGGGGTGGTGGCAGGGTCCTCACTGCCCCTGCTCTGCCCAGGCCAACAACGTGGCGCTCCGCTTCGACACTGCTGTGGACACGGTGACGGGGCTCAGGCACAAAACCATCTTCGGACGGCCCATGTGGAACAGTGAGTTCACGGCTGTGGCTGCAGCACACCCCAGGTGAGAGCCGGGCAGGGGGCTCAGGGTGCTGGGGGCACCCATCCTCCCTGGTACCCAGCACTGGGTGGGCTCTGCCTGCTTTGGTAAGGGTTGCAGGGACCCCAAAATGCTCTTGAATCACTGAGCGCCCTCCCTGGCGCTGACGTCCCCATGCTGTGTGCAGGTCGGTGGTTGGTGTGTTCCTCTGCGGGCCGGGGGCCCTGGCGAAGAGCCTGCAGAAGTCTTGCCACCAGCACTCCAGCCTGGACCCCAGGAAGGTCAAATTCTACTTCAACAAGGAGAACTTCTAAGTGGCAGCCAGAATGGGACCCCCGTGGGCAGGGGACCATGCATCTCACCTCATCCCCCGTGCCAGAGCATGGCCAGGGGTGAGCATCTCCTGAAGGGTACATGCACTGAAGGCAGGCAGACATGGCAAGACTCCTTCTCCACGAGAAACTTCAGGTTCAAAGCCTGCTCTGCATGGACCCCCACTGATAAACCAGGGGCACGTGCTGCAATGATGATGCTGGAGCAGTGGGAAGCAGCGGGAGCACCCAGCAGGCTGGGCAGAACAGTGGGACAGGGATGGGACACGGCCATGCTGAGCAGGCACTGGGGATAAGCGTGTCCCTCTGGGTTTAAGCAGTCCTCTGCATGAAAGGGTACATTAAACTTGATTTCCTTTGCACTAGAAGCCTCCATGCGAGTACAAAGGGAGCCCCACTCTGTGCCCCCTTGCAGGGCTGCAATAGAAAGCTGGCCCATAGCAAGAGCCTTGGGGTGCAGGGTAAGACACCCTGCTCTGCAGGGGCTCACTGCCACCACCTGAGCCAGCCTGTGCTGCCTGCCAGGCACACACCAGTGCATGGGCTGAAGTCAGTGGGGAGAGCCCCCCTGCAGCCCTGATCCAGCTCTGGGGAACAGCACAACATGGAGCTGTTGGAGTGAGGCCAGAGGAGGCCCCGGAGCTGCTGCGAGGGCTGGAGCAGCTCTGCTCTGGAGCCAGGCTGAGAGAGCTGGGCTGGGGCAGCTGGAGAAGAGAAGGCTCCTCAAGGGGACACCTTAGAGCAGCTCCAGTGCCTAAAGGGGCTCCAGGAAACCTGGAGAGGGG
>NW_009942569.1:5711-6781 GCF_000696875.1 Nestor notabilis | reverse complement strand
GGTTGGACACAGGGGCTTGGAGCAACCTGCTCTAGTGGAAGGTGTCCCTGCCCGGGGCAGGGGTTGGAGCTGGAGGAGCTTTAAGGTCCCTTCTCAAACCATTCTATGATCCAAACACAGCTCACGCAAAGGCAACAAATCCTGCTCAAGTCTATGCAGGGAAGGGGGAAAACCACCCTCCCCGAGCAGACTGAGCAGTATCCGATTGCTGTATCGCTTACGGGACAGAAAGCTGAGCTCCCCATCCTGCCCTTTGCTTACCCCCTGTGGAGAGCTGTGAACAACAGCATGGCACATCAGGAATCCATTCTTGCCCTGGTGCTGGGGAGAAGGGAGGAAGGTGAGTGGTTTGCATTAGCCTGGAGGCAGGCTGGATGCTCCCAGAACCCAACAGCCCCACTCGGCCTTTATGAGAGCCCAAAGAAGGCAGCCAGAGACATGACTTTACTCAAACCCTTCTCCCACTTTATTTCAAACATCATAAAATATACACACAGAGGAAAAAAAAAAGGATGAATGGGAGAGGAAAACGTGACGGGGGGAGGAGAAACCTCTCCCAAAACACAGCATCAGCTCGTGCAGCAATGGAAGCAGCTGCCATGGAGCATCACCTTCACCACACACCAGCCAGGGCTGCAAGAAGGAAGGGGAAGAGTGAGCCCAGCATGGAGAGGAACAGCAGGGAGCCCCACTCTGAGCAGCTCTGATTCACTGAAGGGGAGCAGGCCCAGGCTGGGTTAAGGACATCACCTTATCATGGTGCTCCTGTGGACTTCTGGATTTGCTCCTTCAGAATGAGGATGCTCTGGCGCTGCTCGGGGGGCAGCATGGCGATCTGGTCTGCTGTCAGCTGCAGAACCTGCATGATCAGAGCTGCCTGTGGGGACAGGGGAGAGTCAGAGACAGGGTCACCAGAGCCAGGAACGGCTGCTCCCACCACTGTAAGGCACGTAGGAAGTGCTGCTCCCAATATCTCCCCCTTTCCCTTTTGTCCTCTCACCTTCTCGTGATCCTGGGGGGTGACCTGGCTCTGTCCAGGGCTAAAGCCTCCAGGCTGACCAGCTCCTTGG
>NW_009942569.1:4435-5680 GCF_000696875.1 Nestor notabilis | reverse complement strand
GACCATCTCCTGGGACCCCGGCGCCATGAATGCCTCCTCCCTGCATGCCTGCCCCTGCCATGTTAGGAACCTGTGGGCACAAGAGACGGGGTAAGGACCAAGGGGTCTCTGGACTCAGCCATGTGAACACAGGAACACAGAGCAGATGATCAGATGGATGCCCTCACAGCCAACCTGAAGACACCCGAGCACAAAGAAACATGTGTTTTATGAGCTCTCCTGTCCCTCCAACTCCTGCACATCAGGAAGAGGTGGAGAGGCCCAAGCCTCATCCTGTCCCCAGCGTTATGGGCAGTGCCTGGGGAGATGGACGGATGCCCTGACCCCCTCAGAGAGCCACTGACCCAAGCCTCGTGCTTCCCAGAGGTGCTGCTGCTGCAGGATGCGATCACACCCCCCACCCGGCACCCATCTACAAGACACCATCAGCGCCCAACCAGCTGGGCAGAGGTGCTGTGTGTACCTGGCGGGGCCCCTGCGGGCCACTGGCTCCCATGCTAAGCGGCCCAGGACCCTGTATCCCACCAGGCATGGGGCCACGCGGGTTGGGACCAGGCCCTCGAGGCTCCAAGCCCCGTTGCTCCATGACCCTGGCTTCCATAGCCCTGGCTTCCAGCACTCTTGGCTCCAGCCCTCGCGCCTCCAGGGCTCGCGCTTCCAGGGCTCGCGCCTCCATCACCCGGGGCTCCAGCCCTCGTGGGGATCCCTCCCGACTGCAGAGGAAAAACAAGGCAAGCTGTTGGCGAGAGCAGTGCTGCAGGGAGTGTGGAGCGAGCCCCCTACCTCCTGTGTCTGGGGGCCAGAAGGTGCAGGCCTTGGGGCAGAGGGGACATGCCTGGAAGAAGACCTTTGCCCCACGGGACTGTCCCTCCTTGCCCTGGGGTCGGTTGTTTCACTGCCCAAACCCCCTTCCTATGTCTCTTGCTGGGGCAGTGGGCTCCATTCTGACTCCTTGTCCGTGCTCTTTAAGCCACCCGTTGTGTCATGCCCCCTCTCTCACCTCGAGCATCCATCAAGGGCCCCCGCGGCTCTCCCATCAGTGGTCGGGGTTCTCCCATGGGGCCCCCCCTCATCGGCCACGGCTGTCATGCCCAGGCATATGGTGCATAGGGGCTCCCTGGTGGGGCGGCCCAAGGTAACCTCTGACGCAGAGAGACGAGGAGAGCAAAGCAGGAGGAGGAGAAAAAGCGAGAGAGTGTGAATCAGACGCTGGCTTGGCAGGGGCAGGGCACGGAGCTGGACGGG
>NW_009942569.1:4066-4361 GCF_000696875.1 Nestor notabilis | reverse complement strand
AGGAGGAAAAAAATGGAGAGAGTGTGAATCAGACGCTGGCTTGGCACGGTCTGGGCAGGGCGCTGGACGTGCCCCCGAAGCCGGGCGCAGGGGAGGAGGGTGAGGCTGGCACAGGGACGGGTGCTGCCAGCCCCCATGGTCAGCACCACACACGGTGCCATCCCTGTCCTCAGCGAGAGGTCACCCTTGGGCAGGGGACAGCGCCAAGAGCTCCTCTCCTTCCCTCTCCCCTCACCTGGGCTCCACTTCTCCAGTGACTGAGAGCAGGGTCCCTCCGCGAGGGTCATTCGGGGCA
>NW_009942569.1:2020-4025 GCF_000696875.1 Nestor notabilis | reverse complement strand
GGGGCGGCGGGCCACTAGCAGGTAGAGGTCCACGCTGCATAGGGGCCCTCGGGTCTGGCATGGGCACTGCCAGGGAGACACACAAGAGCTCGTGAGGATCTGCATGACCAGTGCTGTGCTGACACTGTCCCCCAGCGCTCTCGGGGTGTGGGGCAGCCCCACACTGCTCCCCTGGTGCGGGTGGGTGAGCCGTGCTGACTGCCAGGGTGGCAGCCCCTCACGCACGGCCACAGCGCACCAAAACCCCTTCTCTGGCTGCTGGTTTCATCCCTCTCTGGCTCTGCCTCAGGGTCCTTACAGCATCAGGTGGCCAAACCAAGTGTGGGCGCCCCCACGGTAAGTCCTACAAGCACGGGCATCAACACCCTGCTGATGTGGGGCCAGGAGCAAAGCAAGACCTGGCAGCGAGGTGTCAAAGGGGGCTGGGTCCTAACTAAGGTCCCTCTCAAGCAGGCTCTCCGTTTCCACTGGTGCGTGGCGCTAGCCCGTTCTCTCCTCCAGCCCCTGAGGACATCCTGCCTCCTCCTCTCAACCAGGGCACACAGAGTGTCCTGGCAGCCCCCCGAGCACAGTGGGGTGAGTGCTGCTCCCTGCACACTCCACACGAGCTCCGTGGCAGGAGGGAGCAGGCGGGTGCCGGGATACCTTGAACGCGTTCGATAGACGCAGGCCTGGCAGGTCCCACGGGCGAGAGCTGCAGGTTCCCTGGGCAAGCAGCAGGAAAAGAGGGAGAAGAGCAGACACGTGAATAGTGTATGCACACATGCACTCAGCTCTGGGGACGGTGCTGCCTGCAGGTCGCCTCCACTCCCTCAAGTCCCCTAGCAACACCTGTGGGGATGCTGCATGCTGCACATCTGGCTTGATCAACCTCTTCCACTAACTCTGTCACTAGAGGCGTGACAGACCCTTCCCTCACTCACCGTGTGACATGCAAGGCAAGAGGACATCCTGCTGAGACAACGGGCATGCTGCAGGGCCATGCTGTGCCCCACGGTGCACAGCCAGCTCCTGCCCCTGCTCACAGCTCCCCACAGCACTCCCCAGTGCCAGCTTTCTGCCTGGTCCAAACTTTCCGGGTGCCCAGAACTACCTGGTTGCTCTCAGGAAGATGGTGCCCACCCCAAAGCAAACAAGAGACCGCTGCCCCTAAGACCAGAGGGGCTCAGCACAGCTTTGCCACGCTCCTGAAACAAGGCTTATGACACAAGTTGAGGCAACAAGTGCCTGCGTGCCTCATTACTGGGAGAACGGGAACCCGGCGGGGGCACCGTAAGGAATCCGGCTGCGGGGCTGGGCCGTGCAGACCGTGCCTGCGGTGCAGACCGTGCCTGCGGAGGGAAAGGCAAGCAACATTCCCTGGGAAGTTCCCTGCCAAGCCTCGCCCTCACTGTGCATGCAAAAGCGAGGGCCCAGCTCCCTCTGCCGGGCACGGCGAGGCGGCCGCAGCGCAAGCTGCTTCCCAGCACCCAAGCACCGGAGGAGCAGGACAGGGACCAGAGAAGGGCAAGCTCTGCCTGCCTGCACAAGCACAGGGACAGACACGGGCTCACAGAGAGGTGGAAAACACAGGCATGTCCCGCTCGGTGGGCTCTGCGGGGACTGGCAGCTCTCCTGGCTTCCAGAGCACACCACGGCACAGAACAAACTGGGAGCAAACTGGTGCGTGTGCGGGAGCAGGAGAGCTGCTGCCACAGCCTTACACCTAAGCCACCAGACCCAGGCACAGGGATGGGAAGGCTGCAGGGAGCTGGCAGGGGCTCCTGGTGCACCTCTGCTCAGCACCCATGGCCTGGGCCCCGCTGGAGGCTCACATGGCACACAGCAATGACCCACGTGTGTTTACCTTGTCCACGCTCCAAGGGGACTGGTCCTCCGCCCGGCATCCCAACCTGCGGCTGCATCCCACCTGAGAGGGGGAACAGGCAGGGATCAGATCCCTCCTCAGCCATCCCTGCACTACTAACAGACTCCTTTGCCCCCAAATACCTCCCCCACTCCCGGG
>NW_009942569.1:1647-1889 GCF_000696875.1 Nestor notabilis | reverse complement strand
GTCTCCAGGACCCATTCAGGACTCACCTCCTGGAGCCATGGGCCCGGGGCCCTGCACAGCGGCTGCCATCTGCCCTGGCGCTGGCACTCCTCCCTGCATGGGTGGCTGCATCAGAGGGGGAGCGCCGTTCACGTGCATCCCACCCTGCCCAGAGAGAAACCAGACCTCAGGGGAGCCCCAGCACCCGGGCGCGGGCACCCCAGCTGGGAGAGCTGGAGCCGGAGATGCCCGTCTCTGCCCTC
>NW_009942569.1:1243-1574 GCF_000696875.1 Nestor notabilis | reverse complement strand
TGGCCCTGGCCCAGGCCCTGGTCCTGGTCCCGGTCCAGGCCCTGGCACTGCCTGCTGGTTGCCTGGGATCAGAGGAGGAACGCTGGTCTGGCGATGCAGGATTTTCTAGGGGCAGAAGAGGGAGAAAGGAGTTTTCTTCCACCCCCCCTCCACAACGGGCTGCCACCAATATCCAACCAACCCCAGACAGGGCAGCAAGGGACAAACCAGTGCGATCTCTGGGTCCACGATCCTCATGACCACTTGGGCTTGCAG
The DNA here is from genome assembly GCF_000696875.1 of Nestor notabilis. Classification (NCBI taxonomy): domain Eukaryota; kingdom Metazoa; phylum Chordata; class Aves; order Psittaciformes; family Psittacidae; genus Nestor; species Nestor notabilis. The sequence continues at coordinate 1,319 of NW_009942569.1, read as the reverse complement.
CAGGGCATAAGCCAACTGCGGGTTCTGCAGGAGCATGTTCCTGGCTTCCTGGGGGATGTTCTGGCCACACAGCTGC
>NW_009942569.1:638-1170 GCF_000696875.1 Nestor notabilis | reverse complement strand
CAGAATGCGGCCTTCCACTCACCTTCATCTGCTTCATGAGCTCAAACATCTGCTCGGGTGGCAGGCTGGCTACCGCCCTGCTGATGGACTCGGGAGCATCTTCAGGATTGACTGGGTCCCCGTAGGGTGACTCTATGATGGGAGCACCTGTGCCCAAGCCTGCAATAGAGTTTGTGACCTCCTATGGCAACATGAACTGGCTGTTTGTAATGGGCTCATCAGAAAGGATGCACCACACCATTACAAGGAAAGAGAAGCAACGAAAACAGGATCATTTGGGAGAGAAAGCACAGAGCTGAGCCCATGCATCCCAAAACTGCTCGCTCCATCACTTGCAGCAGGCCAGCCAGCCCCGCAAGGTCTCATGGAAGCAACCTCTGTTTCCATGAGCTAGTTTCTCTGCCAGCCTCAAGGCAGAGGCACACTTTGTAACGCTGCAAAGGCCAGGCCCAGCACCACGTCAGCGCTCCCTCCAGCACAGAGCTCAGACTCACTCTTCAGCTCCTCCTTGTTCTTCTCGCTGGCCGCGTTG
>NW_009942569.1:0-303 GCF_000696875.1 Nestor notabilis | reverse complement strand
CTGTGCTTCTCGTGTCCCCGCAAAGGCAACCTCTAGGAGCACAGGACTGGACTGGCTGCTCCCGCAGCTCCCAAACCCTTAACTGAGAGCTCTCTGCAGCCTGGTGCCAGGCCAGGAAAACCTCCCTGCAGAGCCACCAGGATGGGAGTGCGGAGCAATCCCATCTCTTTGCACAGAGCCTCAGCAGGACCTAAAGACTCATCCACCCCAGCTCCGTGCCACCAGCCTGGAGATTCCATGGCCTCAAGGAATGGGTTGGAAAGGACCTTAGGAAAGCCTCGCAGTTCCACCCCCCAGCCACGG
>NW_009942568.1:10528-13289 GCF_000696875.1 Nestor notabilis | reverse complement strand
CAGGAGGAGCACCGGGCTACGGGCAGAGCTTCAGAAACTGCGCATTCATCTTCCGTGCCAGTAAAGCAGAGAGCGCCCGGGGCGGCCCGATGACGCACGGCACACCTGAGATCATGTTCATGGGAATAGACCCGTGAGAGACAGCGAGAGGAAGAGTCAGGGAAACTCTCCCAGCACTTCAGTCGGTGTCAGCATTCACAGGGCAGATTTCACAAGATAAACAAAAAGCCTTTAATAACAGCACTGGAGGGAGGCTTTGAAACCCTGTGGAACCTCTGCCAGGGAAGAGGAGCAGGAGGCTCCTCGCAGAGCACTGATGCCACCAGCCAGCCAGAGACTTGGCATTCAAAGAACAAAAAAGGGCTTGCAAAAACCAGACCGTAAAGATGCGAGTGTGGGTACCCAAGCTGTAGTCCCAGCTGTGGGTAGCAATACACATGGTGCTATATATAGCACAGACGAATATTCATTCCTCTTGCTAAGGGGTTTTAATAACATGGAGCAGATGAAAGAGGTCTGCCACCCTTGAATATTATCTGGGCAGCAGTGTATAATGTAAAGGGAGGGTAGGAGAGGATATCTAATGCTCTCCGACAGCGTATCTTCTATATAGTGATATCTTTTATAGGATGATTTCGTTTATTTCTTGTAAGCGAAATAGATTTGTAGGATAAAAAGAATTATTAGCATCTAGCAGTAAAGTCCTACCTGTATGGGACTCCTGTCAAAGGATGCTCAGCCTGAAATACAGGCACACCTGTACTAACCAATAAAATACAACCATAGCTTGGGAGGAACAGGACATCCTGCAGCACTTGGCTGGCTGCCTTATGAGTACCAGTTACAGCAGCATCCTACCTTTCCATGGATATTCACTATCTCCAAACATCTCTTTTCAGATGATAAAGACACTGCATTAGGTGCTGGGAGAAAGGCTAAGTATAATATAGTTCAGGTCATCAGAAACCTGGAAGTGCTAACCCAGGCTTTAACGTCATTTCCCTGTGTTTTGGGTGAATGACTTCCCCTTTTCCATTTCTAAAAGGGAGTTCCCTCCCTTTGTGGGGTGTGATGCACATTTATTAACAGGTATTCACAGGGTGCCATAGTAGGGGAAGGTTATTGTCAAGAACATCACAGTGCTTCTCCTCATGGCCCTCAAAATAGGACAAAAGCTATCAGATGTGTCCAGACACCAGCCTCCAGAGAGAACTGGAAAACCAAACTCTGTGGCTGGAGCTCCCGCTCTGGGGGGCAGACAATTAAGGGGGAAATTCAGTGTTCATTTAGGGTGAATGTCTCCAACTTTCAGAGCTGATGAAGGAAACATGAAACCCCATGGTCTGGAAAATTAGGAGATGATTAAAAGGAAGCCCTATACATACTGCTACTTAAACGGTACACGTGCCACTCAAGTGAAGTGGTGGGAGAGGAGGAAGAATAAAACATGATGTGTTCATATAGTTAGTACTGCCAAGTCCCCAGAGAAAAGTAGAGAGATAGACCCAAAATGCAGGATGTGGGACATTCCTTCTCTGCAGCTTCTACCCTGTGCCTGGAAGACAGGCCACCACACGGGAGTTGGGGAGCCCAGAAGCAGTTGGAACCATTCCCAAACAAGGAACGGCACAGTCCGGATTCCAGCCTTCCTCCTGCCTCATCTGGACAAATAGTCATCCTGTAAAGGGGTAATTTTGCTTCTGCTGAGTATCAGTGCTTGACTCCACTGGTGCTGCCCTTCTGTGCCTTATTGGCACTTCTACCCTGTGCCTGGAAGACAGGCCACCACACGGGAGTTGGGGAGCCCAGAACCAGTTGGAACCATTCCCAAACAAGGAACGGCACAGTCCGGATTCCAGCCTTCCTCCTGCCTCATCTGGACAAATAGTCAGCCTGTAAAGGGGTAGTTTTGCTTCTGCTGAGTATCAGTGCTAACTCCACCGGTGCTGCCCTTCTGTGCTTTATTGGCACCTGCTGGAAACCTCTGGCCACATCTGTAGTCTAAATACTTACAGCCTCCAGCAAGAAAGAATGAGGGGGCAGCACGAGCATTTAAATGTTATAAATGGGACTCTACAGCAGGCACTGGTTGTTCTTCCATAAACTCTTTTTCATAGGAGCATGCAAGAGTAGGAAGAGACCGAGTCCTGCTCTCAACCCTCCATCCTAGAGCATGGCTTTATTGGTAATTAAAAACTACATCTCAGCTTAATTTTCTTCCCACACTTGGCTGTACTCTATCTTACCCCCATCTCAAAGAGGCATGTCAGTCCTTTCATATCCTCACCAGAGTTCACAGAGGTTTGCCAGCATTCATCAGAAGCAATTATCCCTGCCTCTTTAGGCAGGGATATCAGACCTGAGCCTAGGGTGACTCACTGCAAGATCGCTTCCCCCTGCAAGGTTCTTCCAGACATCTCCTTTGACTGAAGACCTCAGCTGCCTTTGGTCATTCCATGCCTGGGAAACTCTCCTGGCAAGGAGCAAGCCCCAACCACTAGCCAGCCTCGTGTTCTCCACATCCCTTTCTTTTCACCTCAGCTGGTGGAAATGATAAGAGGGTTAAAGGCCAGGAATTATCTAACCAACATTTTCACATTTTGATAGATTAGCTTTTTCCATTGGATTTTTGGGTGGAACAGTCCTGTTCTGGTGACTACCCACTGCAATGCAGCAGGGCTGTGGCATCAGAGGTCTGTTCTCAGTGGGTCACGATGAACCCTGCAGCAATCCAACCACACTGGCCACACCTGACTTGGAC
>NW_009942568.1:4450-10497 GCF_000696875.1 Nestor notabilis | reverse complement strand
TGCTGAGAAGAAATGAATTTCACCTTCAGCTCTTGCAGCTCTGATGCCCTAAGGGCTCTGTCTGGAAGGAGATACCTTTTGAGATCCCATGGCTCTGTGGGAAGGGAGATCTCTCAAAGGTGAACAGACCATGCTGCTGCTTTCATTTAGGAGAGAAAGGACTTGTGGTTTCCTAGAGGGAAAGTTTTCTGTCCTACAGAAATCCCAGGGTTCAGAGTGTCTTGTAACAAAAATCTACATTGGAATATTTGCCAGAAATATTCCAAAGCAGTAGAAACATATGCCCCGGAGAAGAAGCAGAGTTTCAGCAAGGTGTAGCACTGGGAAGAAAAGTGAAATCTATTGATATTATCCACAATATGAAGTAGATACTTTGTTAGCATTATTTTTACTCACTAATAAACATTTTTGTTGTTAAGCTCAAGCTGCCAACACAGACCCTCTGTGAGTGCTGGCTGTAGGGATCCTCCCTACTGAAGCTTGTGTCAACCTCATAGAGATCCTGACTCTGCAAATTAACACTCAGGTGGCCCTGGCCTACCAACCTGCACTACCTACAGCAGGTAGGTGGGCCTACAATACCTACAGCACTCCAAGCATGTGTTTGTAGGAGAGCAAAAGAAATCTGGTAGTTTAAAAGCACCCAAACTTCCAACACAACCTCTCCACCTGGTCAGGGAGCAGAGCATTTCACGCTGCATCTGCCACGCTATGAAATGAGGTTGGAGAAGTACGAGTGATGGGCTCTGCTAGGATAATTCTGTGAGGATCACTTTCCTTCTAGTTCTTCCTTTTCCCTCCAAGCAGCCCATCAGCTAGGAGAGATTTCTGCTGTTCTGCAATACTTTGGATGCACTGTGTGTAGGTCTGGCTTTGGGGTTCTGCGGTGCAAAGACACTGGGTGTTCTGGTGTGGAGAAGGACAAATGAGGAAGAAGGAAAGCAACTGGCTAAAAATAAACCACATCTCAGCAAACATATGAAAGTCACTAAGGGATAATCTAGTTTTGTGCAGAAGAGTCAGAGCCTTCAATAACCCAGGGAGCTGGAAAAGGGCCTACCTCTTGCAAGGGCTGGGAAGTTCCTAGGGGGGACTCACACCACACATTTAGGTGCTGCCTGCAGAGTCCTGCCTCATCAGTGCTGACTGCGTAGGGTAAGAAGGCTTTACACAAAGCATTTTCCTGTGAAATAAATACTGCTCTGGGTGTCAGGAAGCTGCCCGGTCATAATATGCATTGCTGATTGCGAAGTTGCACAAGAAGCTGGTTCTGAAGTCAGTGAGAGCAGCTTGGTGAGCCACCCTGAAACGGCAGGGGCTGGCCGGGGAGCAGCTCACGTCTCACACAGTGTTCCTGATCGTGCTGAAAGCAGACTTGTTTTCAAAGGCTGAACTTCAACTCGGTGAGGAGAGAGGGAAAATGGACATGAGGCAAAAAAGCACTCCTTAACGACACACACAGATGTGCTCAACTGTTGGCAGTGAGGGCAAAACAAATGAGCTGTCACTTCCATCTCGGGCACTGCTGGTGACAGGGAAATCTTCTGATAAAAGGGACAGATTTCCAGTGAAGAATGCAGCCCTTTGTGACTGGCACTTCCCTTTTTACTAACACCTCTTTTCATCTTCTTAGCCAGCATGTACATCCCTGGCTCCTGTTCTTAAAAGGGGGACAATAGCCTCCTTACTGAGAGGAATTACCTTTGTGTTATGAAGAGGACAGGGACATGAAAAGCAGGCTTGTCTGACAGGGCAAGCCTTTCCATCACAGCAAAACACTGCGGTGCATAACAGGCTGCAACAGTGTTTTGGTGCCCATTGTTCCTTTGCATAAAAGCCTTTGAACCAGAGTTAGCAATTATGGGAGCCGCACTGTGCACAGCTCCTCAGCTGCTGATATGTTTATCAGTGGAACATCAATCTGATTTGCTTCCAGGAGGTTTAGATGGCATGGGGTCATGCTTACATCAGCTAATAAACTCTGCAGAGATGGGATGATCTCTTTCTTTTGTATCTGTGAAGCAGAGAGCATCAGTGGAGTCCCCATCCCTGCTTTAAACAGCAATGATAACATGTTAAGGCTTTAACGCCTGGGGACTGGGGAGGCATTGCAAAGGTGTAGGGGTGATTCCTGACAGTTTCAGGAGGTTGAAAACAGAGGGGCTTTTAAACTAAATCAACAAATAGATCTTGCTATGCTAAAGTACATTTGTCATGAAAACACGAAGGTTTGCTTTCCTCTCACCCCGTCTGAACTTCGGATGAGTGACTTAGAAACAGTCACTGGCCACAGCAGGATCCTCTTTCACATCTACCCTTGCCTGGGAGGAACAGGGATACTTGGGCAGCAGGGCAGTCCCTCTGATTTGTCCTAGGGTGAATCAGCAAGTCTCAACTTCGTTAAACACCCAAAGGATTTCTGAAATCTCTCTTATTTTGTGGCATTTATTGCTAATCCTATAGAGCTAGAAGATCCAGTGCTCTATCAGATACATGAACTGTTGCAGTTTGGGATGAACTGCAAGGAGAGGTTGAGACACAGGCACTGGCAAGTCTCATGAGATTCTCAGCTTGCGGATGCTGGGGGTAGAAAAGGAACTTCTTAAGCAGAAGAACATTTTTTGACACAAATCAAATGGTGCAAAGTGGACAAAATTCAAGACAGGTTGAAAAGTAGAAGAGTGGTTTTTGGTCACAGAGCCTAGAGGTTCTGGGGAGGTTTTCAGCTGGAACAGTGTGAGAACAAACCCCTTCCCTTGAAGACCAAGAATGTCTTGTTTATGGACACTGCTAGATGACAAAGTTCTCTAAAACAGAAGGTAGGTAAGTAAGTGGACATGAGTCAGGAGGCCCTTTCCAGCCCCACGTTCAAAAGCAGTTTCAAAGGACTGCTGTACCTTACAATTACCATCATGCTGGGGATGGCTCCTGAGCTTTGCCCAGCTCCACAACACTCATCTCTATGAGAAATTTGGACCATACGATGTGCAACATGTATTACTCCACTCTAATTGCAGCACAGACAAGCATAGACTTGGTTAGGAACCAAACACAGTTTGTCTCCTTGCTTTCAGTGGCCAGTTTTAAGAAGCACCCGTGCATCGGCTCTTCCCTCATACCAGTCTTTAGTCGGGAACCTGGACTCCCAAACATCACTGTTTTCCTGGAACAACTGGGCAGGGAACTGGTTTTCTTAGTGCTTGGGCTGGGACAAGGACACAGATTATGCTCCCATCAGCCACCCACAGGTCTGGGCTCACAAAAACCGACCCAAGACATCAGGGACGGAAGCACAGCACCTCAGCAGACAGCCCCAAACCTGTGTCAGAGAGGCAGCAGTCTGGTCATGAGGAGGTGGCCAGTCATGCTCTGAACGTATCAAGGAGGACTTGTTTTATCTTCTACTCCAAGGAGGCGAAAGGCACCCTGGAGGGGACAGTTTGGTTCAGGTTTGCTGAAAAGCACCATTAAGCTAGGTAAGAAGAGAACCAGGTTGTTGTGACCTTCCCCCATGGAGAAAAGCTGTAGTGTGGGCCTCATGTAGATAGTCTAGGGTGCACATTTCCTTATCTTGAATTTTGCTGTAGGACACTCATGTGAAGTTAACTTTACCGGAATCAGAGGCGCTATTTTTGCAGCCAAGGCACATTTTCAATCATTACAGTTCCCATGGTGCTTTCTGCAAGGTTTGCAAGTGTCCCACCCAGACTAACACTGGAGTGCTTTGCACAGTGCCAAAATATCTCCTCAGTGGTTCAAACCAGAAAGTTTACAGGATCCCAGGAACATAGAGAGAGATACAGTGCTTCTGTGGCTGGAGAAAGATGCTATCTCCTGCCCGATGCTGCGATACTTGGATCGTGCCACACAGTCTGGCGGTTTCAGACGTCTTGCAGTGCATATCAGAAGTCTCTGAAGGGGGAAAAGAAAAGACAGGAAAGAAGGGTGTGCTCAGAGTCAAACAAAGGTAGAGTTTATGGGAAAGTGAACAGGAGGGGGGCAAACAAGAGCAATAGGAAGTTAGACTTTGAACAAGCCCGGTCATGCCTTGGGTACCGGTTCTACCTGCCTGCCGCCTGACCGCAGCCCAGTCTGCCCAGTGACTGCAGTGGGAACCGGGGTGCGGAGCAGCACTGGGAGAGCGGGGTTTGTTTGCTGGTGGTGTCCCTGTGGAGGGGAGGTGGCCGAGACATGAGCGTGACAAGGCAGCTGCCAGCCCTTGCCAAAGGCCCCTGTGCAGGTATCAGAAGTAGTGGCTCTGGAGAGGAAACACTTGTTCACGTGTGATGTCTCCATTACAGGGAAGGAACTGGCTGTGGGACACTGGCAGAGAAGGATTTGGTGGTATCTGCAGTTCACCTTGAGGTGCATCTGGTTGCCAAAAGGGGTGGTAGAGGAGGCCCCTAATGACAGGACCAGGTATATTCACAAGTCATTGCAGCTTAGCATCATACCCTCTTTACAGGAGAGAAACAACTCCCGCTATCCAGAACATCTGCCTTTCTCCTACTCTACAGCATATAAGGATCTGGCCAAGCTCTGAGCTCGGTGAGCAGAAGCAGCACTCAATTAAAGTTGCAAACACCTGGACACACAAGCCCTTGTCTGTTTTGAAACAGAAGCAGCATACTCCAAAGCCAGTTACAAACTGATATTAACTGTTCTGGATTTCATTAGTTGTGTATCAATTAGGCCACCCCAGGAGGACGTTGTAAGAGCTTATAGAGTAAAAAAGGCATTAGCTGGATGGAGTAAGGTAAGACAGTTATCTCCCAGGGAAGAACAAGCACCCTGTGCTCCCTGCCATCCTCATTTCCTCAGTTACTTGTCAAGGTCTGGAGACGAGAGGAAGACAGCATTTCCTGGTGAATAAAGCAAGAAAACAGAGGCTTGAGTACCCAGCTGAGATTTTTGAGCACCTCAGCTACAAAAACCCTCTGGAGGAGCTTCAGTGGAGAGCAGGGAGTGGAGCAGGGACACAGGGCTTGTTTCCCTCCAGCCTAGAAACCTGCCAAGATCTGCAGAGCTTCCAAGAAGTGGGGAAAAAAAGTGCTACCACCACTTTTTTTTCAGCAGAGGGCAATGGTGACCCAGTGGCCTTTTGTACCCGCAATAACTGCATGGACAAAACATCAGAGTGTGCGGTTGCAGGGATGCAGACCCTGTGAGTGGGGCTCAGGAAATCCCTTCCTGGCACTGGAAGAGGCTTTTCTCCTGACCTGTCAGTGGTCACGCACACAACCCTGCCAAGCAGTCTTCTGCCTGCAGTCACAGGTGACTTATCATAGAATCACAGAATGTTTTGGCTTGGAAAAGACCTTAAGATCACCTAGTTCCAACCTCCCTGCCATGGGCAGGGACAACACACTAAACCATGTCACTCAAGGCTCTGTCCAACCTGGCCTTGAACACTGCCAGGGATGGAGCATTTGCTACTTCTTTGGGCAACCCATTCCAGTGCCTCACCACCCTCACAGTAAAGAACTTCTTCCTTATACCCAACCTGAACTTCCCCTGTTTCAGTTTGAACCCATCACCCCTTGTCCTATTGCTACAGTCCCTGATGAAGAGTCCCTTTCCAGCATCCCTCTAGGCCCCAAACACAGGTTCTGCTTGAGCCTGCACTCGGGCTGTGGCAGTCTGCTCCTCCTGCTGCTGAAATCCGGGCTCAAGGGAGAAGCTTCTGCAGCTTTCCATGCGGGTTTTGCCACTGCTGTTTCCTGGCTCTCTCCACATGGCCTCCTTGGAACAGGCTGTCAGAAGAGCTTCCAGCCCACAGCCAGTTAATCACGCACAATTAACATAAACCTGAACACAGAGGGGAATAAATGAAAGCTGGGAAAGCCCCCTTTTCTCAGCAGCTGGATGAAGCAATTTACAGCAAGCCTGGAGGCACAGGGTAGAAGGAGCCTTTCATGAGGTTGTGGGTCTGTGTGAAAGGGCTGATGAGGGCAGTTTGGGGCAGTGCTTCTGGCCCCCTTGGCCCCAGGGCTGTGGGCCAAGGCAGGACAGCAGGTGAGCTGCCAGCCCCAGACACCAGCCCCACT
>NW_009942568.1:0-4419 GCF_000696875.1 Nestor notabilis | reverse complement strand
CCCAGCCCGACGGCATACGGTGCGGCAGGAATCTCTCTGAACCACAGGAAGGCTGAGAGGCAAGACGGGAATGTTACTGGTGATGTACTGATGATGAGATACACTGAGAAGGGATATGACTTCCACAACAAGGCAGAAGCTGGATGCAGTTTTCTAGAGCTCCAGTCTGGTGCTGTAACTCCAGGGCATACAGGACTAGAGGAGATGGCAGGGCTGATGGGTATGGTTTGACATTTTTGGGTTAGCTTCTCTCAGAGATGCTCTCCAAGGGATGCTCCTATAGGTTTTCAGCCAGTGCTGGTGCTCAGCTGATGCCCTGGGGAGTTGGTTCAAGGAGCTGCACTAGGAGAAACCAAACCTCTGAAAAGTTAATTGCTTTTTGCCAGGATGTTTCAGGGAGACAAAGCTAATGTGAAGAAAGCAGCCGGCATGTGGGACTACCCCTTCAGCAGGGGCTAGCTGTAGGACAGACCGAGTTGTAACGCTGATTTGCTCCTTTGGACTCTGTTTTCACCACCAGCTCTGCAGGCTGCTGCTCACCCAGGGCTCCTGCCCTGTCTTGCACCCTGGGCTGGAGGCTCCTACCAACATGGAGGGAAAGCTCACCCAGCAATAAAACAGAACGTCCCTTCCAGCCTGTCCCACCAAGCGGACCCGCCTGGTGTTTGGTGATACAATGATCAGTGTCCCCAGTGGATCCCAGCTCACTTCCAATACGAGGAGACAAACGTGCTCAGCAGCCTGGGAGAACCTGCGGTGGGCTGTGAAATACCACCTGTGAGGTACAGCACTGGAGATCTCAGATCAGTCCCTTGCATCTGGGGTCTTGCAGAGGAAGAGGAGCCAAGTGGTGAAAAAATACTGATAAAAACAAATAGCCATTTTCAGGGTACTTGAGCTTCCCTTTGGACCTCACCCAGTAGCCCCAGGGTTGGCCAACAGTGGAAGTTTCCCCAGTTCACAACACTTCTAGTATTCAAATGGCAGCATCCGGTTACATTGACTATTCCCAAGAAGCGCCCTTCAGATGCTTACTCATTTTGGAGATGGCCACGTATTTGCATGGGTTTTGCAGCCTTGTGTGCTTAAGACAGTAATGTGATGGGAATGCAACAGAAAAGGAAGAAGATAAAGCCTTGCTGGCTGAGAATGCCTGTATAGAAGGTGATGGGAAGAATGATACTGGGCACGCACATTGTGCCAGCTCTTCCCTTTATCTCTGATAGTGGTCTGGGCAGATTCTGTCTCTGATGGGGCCCTTTGCAGCTGAACTGGGAGATAAGTGGAAGGAGGATGGGAACTGCATGGCTGAAAAGCAGAGGAGTGGCAGAACGATCAGCTGGCAGAGGACATGGCAGGCAATCCATTTAAAACAGATTAGCCCTGGCTTTGGAGTAAAGGGTAGAAGATTTGCCGCTCTCCCAAAAATACTAGGATGAGAGGGAAAGGAAGATTTGTCGACAGGGTGTAATTCTACAGCATAAGCAGGGATAGTTTTTAAATATGAGAGAGAACCAGTTCAAACTGGTTTAACAGAAACTTCATGCACCAAAAACCTCTAGTGAGGACATTAGAGTAAGAGCTTTGCATCTTCAGTAGCAGCTTCTGTCTGCTCTGCTGCAGAGACACATGGGTCCATGCAATGACCCCAGAGCTCCCCAAAGCATCTGCCTGTTGTTAAGCCTCCTTGAGCATGTCACAAATGCCCCTTCATCCTCTAATATAGGATTGCAGCTGCTTTCAAGGCATAGAAAGGTCTATGTGGCAAGGCTTGTGAGGCTCAGCTACCAGCTTCTGAACTTGATGACACTATAAAAGGACTGTTTTGGCTTGCTCTGGTTTTAATGAAGGCACTGCTGCCTGAAGTCCTCTGATAAGAGGGGAAAAATCACTTATTTATTTCAAAACATAATGTGTGTCAGCAAAAAGTCTGGGAAACTGATCCAAATAGATAAAGAACAAGAGGGAGAAGCACCCACATGCAGTGGTTTTTAAAGTCTCATTGGCAAGTTTATGCTGCTGGACTGGTGACCCCAAGAGCTGGGTCTGGGTCTGTATAACCCATACAAAACTGAGGGGAAGCAAACTCAGGGCACAGAGAACCCACAAGAGGCTTGGGAGACCTGAGGTCAATTCTCTGTTCTCTGAAGTTAGTACCACCTCCTCCCTCCCTTGCAAGAGGCTATATGGCTTTGAGACCAGGAGGACTATGGTAATATGGACCATAACATCACTGCAGATTGGGAGGAGGGGAACAGGACCTCACATCTTATGGAGCTCACAGAGGCCCAGAACATTTCACATCTTCACACACAGCTCCAGAAGTGCGCAATGTCCTTGCTGGTTTGACAGTACAGTGTCAAAGGCAACACCGGGTGGCATATTGAGATATTGCTGCCCCCTCTTATGGACATCTCAGAGGCGCTGGCAAACCACTGGCTGAACAATAACCCCATAATGAACAAAACCTGCAGCAGTTCAGCCCGCAGGCAGGGGACAGGCAGCAGAGCTCGGGTCCCTTTGGGTGCAGCTGCAGGAGGGAAGGGCTACCACGATGCCTACGTGAGAGGGACGCTATGATTTAACTTAAAGCAGAGTTTCTCGCTGGGGGAGTCCCAGCAGCTCAAATTCCTGGGCCAATGCTTTTGCTTTAACCCCTCACAAATATTTCTGAACAATCCTGAAGCAGCCCGCATGTGGGTCAGGTGTGTCAGGGCAGAGAACAAAGACACAGACTCTTTGTCTGCACTGAGGCTGGTGGAAAAATACCCTTCTTGGTGCCGGAGCGCCTGGCTGGCTCCAGCAGAGCTCCTGGCCTCTGCAGCTCCCGCCGGCCGCTCGCTCTCATGTTGTATATCCTCTCATGTAGGCTGGCTCTGGGCAACTCGGTGAAGATGGTAATTAAACGATGGGTCTGGCCTTCCAAAGTCTCCTAAAGCTGTTATAGGAACTGATGGTAAGTTTCCAAACTCCTGACACAGCAGGAGATGAGGACATCTTGGAGAGGCAACCACTGACTAAGAGACACAGAAACTGTCATGCCTCAGGTGGCACCTTGCCCAGGAAACACTCATTTCCCCATGACACTGGTCAGCAAGACTTCCTTGCAGAGAGGTTCCTCCATGCCCTTCCATGCTGCAGAACTGATCAGATCTGCTGTAATTTCTATAGCTGACTGTGTTTCTCTGTGCCTTTGGGGGCTGGACTAGATGATCTTTGAAGGTCTCTTCCAACCCGAACTATCCTATGATTCCATAGTTCTATAAGCTATTACAGTAACGTGCAGTGCTTCATGACCAAGAGAGTATTCCCAATTTCTGTCTCCATTTCTTCAAGTTGGAAAAAAGGAGTGTCTGGAAAGTTTTCACCGGCTATTTCCCACACAGGCACCACTTTAGCGAGCAGTGTTTGCTTACCATATGCCGGCTTACCTGTGGCACTTCAAATCTGCAGCTGCTCCATTTAGGAGCTCAAAGGACACTGCAGAAGGAGCAACTTTGGTCATTCCTAATGCTTGCACTGAGGGAAGTGATAGTAAGGAATTCTCTTTACATTATACGGAGCTTGCAGACAATCCCATTCCTTTTTCCCCCCAGGTTTAGAGCTCCCTTTTTAACCTGAATGAACTGTTTGACCTCAAAACCCAAATAATTTCTTCCTTAAGCAATAAAAAGGTGACATAACTTATCAGAAAGTGTCACATCACTGTGGCTTTTGTGCAGGGGACAATATTCTGTCCTGCCACTGTGGAGCCATCCCTTGTCGTGCTGGGGCAGCTGCTGTGTTTATTTGTAAGCCATTGTGCCACAGGGAAGCAGAGACACACAGTATTTCGCTGTGAGCTAATGCTTCCTGCGACGCGAAGGCTGCAAGGTCCCCTCCAGCCCGCTGGGATTAACTCAGCCAAACACTCCAGCAAGCGAGCACTCCTTCCTGGTAGTCGGAGCAAGGCTAAAAGCTTTGGTGATCAGGGATCGGAGGCATCTCCTTCTGCAGAGATGGAAGCTATCCAAAGTCAGGCAGGACACTTGTGCACTGGCAGCAGCACAGCGGGCAGCAGCTCCCGGGGCTTGGCAGGAGCCTGGCTCCATAAGCTGTGCAAACAACCCCGTCAAAACCACAGACCTCGGTGCAGAGGACACTGTCCGGACGCTGCAGGACAAGGGACCAGCTCCAGAGCCTCGAGAGGCGCTGGCACCAGACAGCGGCTGCACTTGGGCGATGGGCTCAGGGGGTCACACTGGGGAGCTCTGCTCCAGGAGGAGCGGCTCTGCCCCAACAGCTTCACGTAACTGCTTGTTTCTGGCCACAGCTGGGGGAATAGGAGGTTTTGCTCGTTGTCGGGCTCAGTCTTCACTGAGGAATGTTCCTTATCAGCGCACAGCAAGGCACTCTCCAGTTCTGCTTTATGAGGAGGGG
>NW_009942567.1:0-26088 GCF_000696875.1 Nestor notabilis | reverse complement strand
GACCGGGGTCCGCGTCACCGCCTGGCCCGAGCTCCTCCGGGCAGCAACCTGACAGCTACGGAAATAGTGACACGGGAGAAAGTGCTACAGCCTGTGATGAGTGCCCCTCTTGCTGTTTACTCCTAATTTTTTCCTGTATTGCTCTCTCTCTCTGCGGAAACTGCACATTCTCAGGGCAGAATCCTGTCTTTATGCAATACCTAATTACGACCAGTTAAAATTCAGTATCACTTACATAATAAACCTTTTTTTGTGCAACTAAAAATTAATGTGTGTAATTATGTCACTTTAATTGAGCTTATATCCATATATTGTTATTATTGCATATTAGCTAGGTGCCCTTGTTAAAAATAACATCACTTTAAGCACTGTATAACATGGGGAGATAAAAAAAGGAGAGTGTCTCCTCCACAGAGCTTGGAATCAAAACAGAAGATGCAGATAAGCAGTTCAAAGGTACAGGGAGACAGGAAATGTCCCATTTGAAAACCTTATTTCATCAGTTACAGACTTACTGGAAAAGATTCAGACTAGTACATTAAGATAATCAGAGGTCCAGAAAATGCAGTTAGTGAAGAAAGACAACGGGTTTTATTTTGGCTAAAAAGAAGGCAAAAGTTACCCTTCCATTAAATGCACCAAGTTGGTTAACATCTTGCCTCTGAAAAAAAAGTACAGGGTCCTGCACCATCCCTACCACACTTGTTTAAAATAGATATTATCATATTGTGTTTAAAGAATAATAGAGAATCTGGTAGGCAAAAATTGGCATTTTTTCTTTTAAGTGCTCTTTCTGACATGTTCTGCCTTGCAGAATCAGTAGACTTGTACATATTCTTTTTCCAAAGCGTATCTCATACATAACTATACTTCTGTAAGCAAACCTCTGTCAAAACCTGTTTGTGTGGTCAGGTCTTAAAATTTGAATCTTTTCTTCTGTGGCAACAGGTCTGCTTGCATAACAGAGTAGTACTTCCGAGCATGAGTAGGGTTATTCCTTAAATTAGCGTTGCTTTAAAATATAACTAAGTGCCTACAGAATCACTACATTTGTTCCCTTTTAATATTTAGTTATGGGTGATGAGTCACTACCATTTTTTCTGGACCAAGGAACCACTAAAACATTTCAAATACCCATTGGTCACCTGGACTACAAGTTCATTGAAAAATGCACAGATGTTAAACACCTGGAAAAGATTCTCAGGATATTAAGGTAAACATTATATTTTCTTACCTTCATTACTAATTATATTAATGTTCTGTAAAATTCAGTAGAGCCTGTACCTGAATACTCTATTTGTCTTGAACCTTTTTGTGACTTTCTAATTTAAAAATTAAAATACAAAATTAATTATGTTAAAAGTGTCCAAATGATAATGCTAGAAATCCAAGTCTTGTTTTAACCATCCAAGAGATTTGAGTAACCCAATGCCAGTTTTTCTCAAATACTGCCATCTTGCCCAAGTGTGGTCATTTCAGATGCCATTCCTGTTTAACTTCTGCAGAAAATAACAGTCATTTTTTTATGAGCACTGGGCTGATAATTTTGAACTGTGTATGTATGTGCATTGGAAAGTGATTGAAGCCTAACTGGCTGGAATTTACTGGTTATAGTAAAATTCAGTTGTAACAGGAAAATAGTCCTTTGGAATCTCAGTGATGACTGTACATGAAGAGAAATATGGAAAATGCAGTGCAGTTCAGTTATTTTTTGTAACTTTTATATCTTTGTATTTTAAAGGTCTGGTGAGGAGGGATGTTATCCTGAACTTACATTGTTTTGTGAAAAGCGTATTGAGCACTTAGATCCAAGGAGCAGGGCTCTGAGAAAAGATAAGCCTGCAGCCACAGCTTCTGATTTCACAGCTGAAGAATGGGAAACAATTAATGGTGAACTGATGGTACAGTATATCTCTAATTTATAATGGTCAGTAATACAATCTCATTGATGTACCAATCTTCCTTTTCTTGTGCATGAGTAGAATGTAATTGTTTGATTACACAAGGAAGTGATCAAAAGATTATAGTGGGGGCTTTATTATTTTCTTGAGTCAGTGTCACTGAATCTTTAATCCCCTTTTCACAGACTTTTTTTAGTAGATTCTTTTTATTCAAAAAAGCACAGTTTTTTGTCTTAATTGCTTTTCACCATTAAGAGCAGTGTATTATGAGGATAGTTACTAGTGTCATTATAGACTATGAAGTATATCTGCTTTACTGCCTTAAAGTACAGATATTTATTTCTTTTCAGAGCTGGGTAACAGAAATGAATGAAGATGATAAGAAACCACAATTCCTGAGAACAGATATACTACATGAAAGACAAGATGATTTGCCTCCTATTCGTTGTTCCGGTTATTTTCCTGCTAATCAGGTATCTCTAGTTTTCTAATGTTTGTTAATCATATGGCTTTCTAAAATCTGGAAATTTTATCTCTACAGACTTCCAGGCATTGAGCCTTTCTTACTAGTTTTATTTTGTCAACCAGGAAATACAAACCTTTTAAGTTTCTCTGCAAAAGACTAATGTGCCTCCTTAGTACTAGCATGTGTCTTGTAATAATGTTTTAATTCTGATGAAGAATTTACTCTGGAGCAAATCTCCTTAAACACCCTTTTATGTTCTTTGATTCACATTTTGAAGTGGTGTTTAATCATATGAACTAGGTTCCTTTCAGAGGAAACGATGCCGCAGAATTTTCCTCAGCTGCCAGTAGGCTTTTGTTCCATGAGACCAAACAGGAGCTAGTCCAAAATAAATACCCTTTTTATTTTGAAGTTTTGAAGTGAGAAATTTTTATAAAAGGATCCTTACAGGCCACGTGATATTTTTAATTAATTAATAATTTGACAAAAATTATTGGAATAATTATGTATTATTATAACTTTTGTTTTCCATACAAGGTTGACATGTTAGCATTATTACCCAGAAAACCTAGATACAGCTTTATGCCTTATCTGTGGTATATGATTTCCATTCCTTTTGTCCAAGCAGATGGCTTTTGAAGTAATTTAAAATTCAGTCTTTTAATACAGCAGTGCAGTTATACCACTACTAGATCAGTACTGAATAAAAAGAAACTGTTCCATAGTATGCGCTAAATTTATACCTGTAAATATAGATTTTATTTCTTTCTTGCTGATAAAGCTATGTGTAATCTTACAAATTCTAAACATTTTTTGCTAGTCAGGACTGTAATTATTATTTACATTGGCATCACATAATTTTGCAATGTGGTATCAAAGTTGGGATGATAAATTTCTACTCTGCTAGAAAGAAATCTACAAACCCTTCTGTAATTTTGTGTTGATATTTTATTGAAGGCTGTTCAGCTGGTCTGAAGCATAAAAAGTTCAGTATCTTCAATGAAGCCAATTCTGGAAATCCTCATTGACCCTAAAACAGTAGATCATACCGATGAGTACAAGTTTGGTAAATGAAAGTATCTAGTGTCTGTAACCAGATTTTATTGCTTAACTATTATTTTTGCTGCCTCATTTTTTTCCAGGACAGAACTAAAGCATTGGTTTGAAGATACTCATTTCCAAAAGACTATTGACGGGATTTCAGCAGACTTGGGTTCCTTTACCAAACACAGTTGCTAATACTGTACCAGAAAGGTTTCTGTCCTTAGATACGTCTTACGCTAAAGTGCAAGTTTTATGTTACACAAATCCTGTGATAATATCTACAGAGCCTTTATACTATTTTGGATCCTCTGAACTAAAAAGGAATACTGGTTAGCTTACACTGAATAGTAATGTCTTACACCATAACACAGAGCCCAGAGGAGAACCAAGGCCTAATTCTGTGCCATCTGAACTTCTGAACTGAAGCTAGTCCATGCTTTGATGTTTGGTCCAGAAATTGTTCATTGGGCCTCAAACCTTGTGGGATCAATGCATTGTGAGATGCGGCAAGAAAAACGACAAGGACAGAGATTTTTGTTTCAGTTCCATAGCACGCAAATGAACATTTTTCATCAAAGCCTCTTGGATGAGATGCATTGAAGTATTACTGATAGAGAAATTCCTGGCTCTCCTGGAGCCACAACTTGGTTACAGTGGTCCCAAGAATGAGACCTAGAACTTTAAAAATTGATAAGATTTTAAATTTTGAGTAAATTCTTCTGCCTTACTCCTTAAAAGAACACAGAATCCTAAAATCAGAGAATGATTTGAGTTGTAAAGGACCTTGAGATCATCTAGTTCCAACTCCCCTGCCACAAGCAGGGACACCTTCCACTAGACCAGGTTGCTTCAAGCCCCATCCAACTTGGCCTTGAACACTGTCAGGGATGGAGTGTTCACATGCTGTAGTTTTCTCCTTAAATTAAAGTTGCATTAGTAAATACCTTAAATGAGTTTTCTTCAGAGAGTTTCACTATTTTTTGTTCATTTAAGAGAAAGACTTATGGTTTGAAAAAAAGATTTCATATTTATTAAATTACTGAATTTGTAATATAAACCAGGATGTAGAATGGTAATTCATGTTTCAGGAAGCCATATTTAGGAGTTACCTCCTCCAAACGTGTTTAGACAAAATGTATTTCTTATTTTGTCTAATTTATCATAGAATCATAGAATGGCTTGGTTTGGAAAGGATCTTAAGATCATCTAGTTCCAGCCCCCCTGCCACGGGCAGGGACGCCTAACATTAGCCATGTTGCCCAAGGCTCTGTCCAACCTGGCCTGGAAGCTTCTTGAAAGACTAAGAGCATTAATGAGTAATTCTGAAGTTACATACTGTAAAAGTTTGTGTAACCTAACATTATAGTCAGAAGTGTTTACAGGAAGGGCTACATTTGCATTATGTAAATTGTGGTGTTTACTTCCAACTGCAGAGGTATTTCCTTGTTACAGTGTCACCACTGGTAAACCTAGTTTAAGAGGTTGTTGCTTGTTTCTTTGGTCCAGTTTATCATGTGCTCTCTTGAATTGGTACATATATTTGGGGATTGTGCTGCAATTTCTATCAAATTGTTTGTCTGATCCCAGATAATTGTAAATCTGCAACTCTACAAACAATTACACTGCAGCTCAGTAAATGCTGGATTGCAAGGTAAGAGGAGGGCTGAATGGCCAGGACAGAGTAGGTGGGAATATTTTGAACTGAGTGTTCTACTGTGGAATACCTGTTTGGAACCACACCTTGCTATTAAGTATTGTTGAAGTCAACAAGAAGGGAGGGACATAGCAGAAATACAGTCTCAGGACAGGGGTAGAAGAGGTGACAAAGGCGCCAGCTATGGAAATAGGTGCCATTAGTGTAGGAGATGGGTTGTGATACAAGCCAGTTGAATTTGTTATTGGGACTGATTGTTGCAGGAAGGTCCTAAGGATAAATTTTAGGTAAGGCAACCCTCAATGATGGAGCTTGTCTAAAAACTAGAATGAGTGTAAATTATTTTGGGAATTAGCTTCAGAGGAGTGTGAAATAGTCAAAAGAAGTCCAGACACTATTTTGAAGTCGAAACGTTGTAAATTTGTTGTGAGGGTTCCAGGGACAATCGTAATCTGTTCATTGCATTATCTAAACCAAGGTTATTGTTTCAATCTCAGTGCCAAACACCTCACCATAAGGCTGTGTTTTCCCAACACTGAGTTGCCCCTTGCTGTGTTGAAAGGATAGTTTGCAAGGTGGCAGCACAAGATACTAATTGGGAAGAGCAGTATCCTATCTGAAAATTTTATCCGATTCCTCTGTGATATGTAACTGGCCAGTGGAGGTAAGTATGAGGCTGAAAAACTCCTCAGATTACCAGGATATGTGACATACGTGAAGATTGTCTTTAAAGCAAGACAAATAAAGTTTTCAAGACTATGCTGAGAAGACTCATGAATAGTGTCAGTTACTAGGAATATGTATTGCAGAAACAAAACAAAAAAAAAGCTGTGAATTTCCACTTCAAAAACTTGTTTTAGAGGCTGGCTGTTTCTCTTTCAGAACAAAAATTTACAAAACAAAGAAAGAAACAAGAAAAACATACCACGGGATTACAGTGAATGGGACAAGTATGTTAAATCCTTTTTTTATATATATGTATATTTAGTCTTATTTATTTGTTAAAGGAATATTGATTGTTCCAATTAACAGTTTTACCTGTCTTTTCTGGGGCGATGGCAAGGGGGTGAGTCAGGCATTTTTCTTGGTTTGGTTGGTTTTAACCAGAAGGGACGAGGGAGAGAGGAGATAATGTATTAAGCAGGAGAAGCATACACACACAAAAGAAACCAACACAAGGAAAGGAGATAAGATTCATAATCTTTTTCCTAAGTAGTCATGGATAACTGAACACAGCCTTTAACTCTCTTTTCCTTTGGTTTATAACGGAAAGTAAACCTTTCTATTAGTAGAGGAGTCTTGCTATGCGGCATTATTAAGTCTATTATTTTTATTAATTTAAGGTTCGATGTGGAAAAGGAGTGTTCTAAAATTGATGAAGGCTGCGAAGAAAGTAACTCAAAAGCAAGATTATTTAGCAGGCCAAGTCTACCTATAATCAAAAAGAAAATAGACACAACTGGTAATGTCTTAGAAACATACAATTTTTCTTTAATTGTAATACTGTGTTGTAGAGTGTGAATGCAAACCAAAGCAGCATATTACAGAGTTAAAGGTGTCTTTATCTGCTTCTCAGCCCCTAGAGATGCTAGAAGTTGTCAAGAGATCAGCTGAACCTGAAGCCGTATTTAAAGAAAATCTAGGTGTTAATAATCAGTTAAATATTTATGTTGTGTTTAGGTTGAGAGTGGGTGGTAAAGTAGTAGAGCATACATCTGCTATTACAAACCGATGGCAGAGGTTAGCTGAGTGCTTTCATCTTGCGCTCTGAATGCTCATGGGAAGGATTTATTTTTAGAATCATTCAGAATAATTTTTATTTTTGAAAATAAAATACAAATTTGTCTTTTAGTAAGTCGTGTTCTTTTAAAAAATAATTAAGATTATGGCATTCAAAATATTTTAGCTGATAGCTTTTTGATTGCATCTGTACCAGTTGTTAGTTGTTGTTATGTATAAATATTTATTTTTCTAGGCATGACAAAGAAAGAGAAGATTTTTATTGCTACTCGTGAAAAAGAAAAGGGCAATGAAGCCTTTGCCAGTGGTGATTACGTGGAAGCAGTGACATATTACACTCGGTGAGTAAATACTGTTGTGTTCTTTCACTTTAATGGCTGTTACTTGTGAATATTATTTTTAGAGCAATGTAATTAAAGCAACTTCTTACTGAAGCAAGTAGTGACAATTAGATTATTTTAGAAAAGGGCAGAAAGGTTTGACAGAAGAATCCTTAAAGCACTGTTGCATCCTGATACTAATTTTTATTTATCAGGAAGAGAAATGGTTAAATAGTGACGGGATGTAATTTGCAGGTGTCACAAACTTCTTCAGATTTTTCAAACCCCGTGAGATTCAAAGGCAAGTTTACAAAAATAAAAGGATAAGCAGTGTGCTGAGAAACTAAATTCATTACAAATTAATTCTAATAAACCATACTGGTAGGATTGCCTCAACTGGTAATAAGTAAAATTGATTTAATAACCTCTTCTTAGGGGAAAGAAAAATCACTGTGTACAGCTTCACCATGATACTGTCTGTTATTAGCAGCAGTCCAGGCAAAGAGTATATAAACACAGGATTAAAAAAAATGAGACTCTTTCAGGTTACTTACCTTATTTAGGAAACTCATTCCACTAAATGGAATGAGTGGATGCTCAGTAGACTACATTCAGGCTTTGGCTTCATATAAATAGAGGTTGTTGCTACAAGGACCTCTGCTGTACTTGTTTCAAAAGAAGAAAAGTTCAAGATGGACAGAATAGAGAATGCCAGGAAGAGAAGGATAGTGTTTCAGTTATGGTATTTGAATGGAGGTTTGGGGAGAACTAGATTTTTTTTCTCTCTCATAGCATTCAACATGATGCTGTTTATACAAACCAGGATTTTCACGAGACCAACATTTGTTTATCATTTGTGAATTACCCATTTTGAGACACCAGAGGTCTGACTTGGAAAAATACTGACTGCTCACCCATTAAACTAACATAAAAGGAAACTCAATTTTGTGTTTAACTCTGTGCTTTGATATGATAACAACTTAAAAAAACCCAGAAATTCTAGAACTGTCAAAGTTGCTGCTTAGAAATTGAGAGCATATGGGAATCTTGGGGTATTAATTCCAGTGTAGATTGAGGTTATGATATGGCACTACTGTGAGATGAAGTGTTAAGATAATTCATGGGCTATGATATTATAGTGGGGCATCCTTAAAAACCATTTATAAGGAAGTTAAGGCATCTGAGGTCAGTACAGACAACTATGGAGAAAATAATGAAAATAATAAAATTGTGTGCATCAGCAATAAAATATTAAACAGATTTATGTTTAGGAAGCACCATTCAGACTGTCACTGAAAGAGGCAGGGTTTTGTAGAACAGCTTATGCAAATTTACCCGGTGATTGTTGATGTGTATATATATATGCACAAAGGTACTGATATTTATAATGCACAGATATTGTTTAAACTGAGGCATTTGGTGTTTGTATTTTTGTTCTTGCCCTGCAGCATTAATAAGTTTTTCTCTTTTTTTTGTTAATACATGAACATGAATATAAAATCCATAGCTATATTTCATATACAATAAATAGCATTCAAATTCACAATGTAAAAACAAGTTGACATCTCTGCTTTTGGGGCATAAACAAGGTATTAATGAGTAAGGATGGGCAG
Organism: Nestor notabilis; assembly: GCF_000696875.1. Taxonomy (NCBI): domain Eukaryota; kingdom Metazoa; phylum Chordata; class Aves; order Psittaciformes; family Psittacidae; genus Nestor; species Nestor notabilis. Next base: position 17,350 of record NW_009942567.1, on the reverse strand, counting down.
AATCCTCCTAATGTAGAGTTTTTCCATATTCAGTGCCCATGGGGCATTGTACACCTTCTGAAATACATGACATTGGCACTGCATGCAGTTAATAACTGGGTGCTTTTCTAATACCATCTGAAAATTCCTATTGTCTTACATTTAGAAATATTTAAATAAAACATATTTTGGAGTGAATTGATGAACGTCTGAAGGGGTTACCTGTATATGGCTAAAATGGAAAAAGTAGAGTTCTATATAAAAATAATCAGGGTACGGTTATTCATTCTGTTTGTCTGGTAATGAGGCCTACAATTCTAAGCTGAACAGAGAAACTACTTCCTATTTTACAAAAAACAAACCTCTCTCATTTCTGAAGAGAGTCAAAACTTTTGCAGAGGATATGCTCTGACATAATTCTATTGTGCTGATCTGATTTTAAAATAAATGGATCTTGCCTATTTTTCTGCATACCTCTAGTGAAATTACTCTGTTTAGTAATTTTAGTTATACTGCAGAATTACAGAATAATTTAAGTTGGAGCAAGCTCTAAATAATATTTGGGGTGCATTGTCTCTCAAAGCAGGGCCAAGTTAGATCAGGTTACTCATGGCTTTGTTCAAGTAAGTTCTTAATATGTCAAGGTTGGAGATTTCACAACCTCTCTGGGCAGCCTTTTGCAGAGGTTAACTACCCTTAGAGTAGTTTTTTTCCCTAAAATGTTACCAGAAATTCCCTTTTGCAACTTACATCTGTTGCCTTTTGTCCTAACAGCATGCACTTCCGAGAAAGAGTGGCTCTGTCTTCTCCATATCTTCCTGTTAAGTAACTGAAAATTGTTCTTGCAAAGCTGCTTTCTAGCTAGTTGGCACCCACATGTACTGTTGCTGCTGTTTCAGGTGCAGGATTTTTTGATTGCCTTTTTGAACTTCCTGAGAAGCCTGCCAGCCCATTCCTCTGGCCTGTTAAGGTCCCTCTGACTGGAGTTCTGTGATCCAGTGTATAACTGACCATTCCCTCCAAGCTTTGTATCACTGACAGACTTCTTGGGGGTGCCTTCTGTTCACAGAATGACAGAATGGTTTGGGTTGGTAGGGACATTAAAGATCATCTAGTTCCACCCCCCTGCTACAGGCAGGGACACCTCCCATTAGACCAGATTGCTCAAAGCCCCATCCAGCCTGGCCTTGAACCCTTGCAGGGATGGGGCAGCCACAGCTTCTCTGAGCAACCTTTGCCAGTGCCTCACCACCCTCACAGTGAAAAATGTCTTCCTTATATCTCTTGCAGTATGCTGTCACGCTGGAACTTCCCTATTGGCCCCTGTTCATGGTGGACAGAGTCCTTCTTGCTAGGTTAGCAAGAGTGTGGGCAAAGATTCTCGTGTACTACTTTGTCTTATGCATCCCAGTTGTCCTTGTTCCTCAGAGATGGTCCTGTTGTTACAGAAACTAAAGCCCTGCCTAGAATACTAGCCACATAGTCAAACCTGGAAAATTCATCCATTGCTACCTGAGTCTTTCCCTTTTAAAAGCAAGATCAAGGAGAAGCCCATGTGCCCCCCTCATCATAACTTCCAGAGCTCTGTAGTTACTCTTGATACTCTCAAAGATTTCATTTGACAGTTTTATTCAAGACTACATGGATGGTAGCAAGAGGTAACAGTTTAAGTGATAGGTGAGCCATGGCATCTTTTCTGCAACTTCTCAGATCTAAGCCCTGGCAAGCAACAGACCTCTGAAGATGGTAAATCTAGTTGGTGGATGGTTGCCTCTGGTCTCACAAGAGGGAGTTTCTAACCACTATTGTGGTTAGAATATCAGTATTAATATTGTTACAATACTGTTTTCAGCTTCTAATAGTGAAGTGTTTCTACATTTAGGCTTTCTAGCTATGAGCCTACCATGGTCAATATTCCCTTTTTCAGAAGTATATCAGTAATACCCACTGCAGCTGCATATAATAACAAAGCTCAAGCAGAAATCAAACTGCAGGACTGGGACAGTGCTTTGCAGGACTGTGAGAAGGTACTAGATATGGAACCTGGCAACATAAAAGGTAAAGGAGAACATAAACTTGCCCTTCTATGTGTTATTTTATTTCTAGCAAATAAAATGGTACATGTCTATTCATGTTGTTAGTTGACTTAACTGAGCTTTAGATCAGGTCCAAGTATGAAGAAGGAAACAGAGTAGCTCCCTGAAGTAATTTTAACAATATTTCTGAGGTCAGGGAAGTTTAATGCAGTTCATGCTGTTGATCTGTAATGGGTATTCCTATGTGGTAGCATGGGGCTAACTCATTTTTCGTATGATGACTTAAGCTCTCTACAATTCAGGCAATGCATTGTTTCCATAATACTCACACTAAAGTTTTAATTACTTTAAAAGCAAGATGAAAACAATGAAAGTTGTTTATTTAATCTTTTCTGAAGGAACTGGCTATATATGCATGGGCAGAGGGGAAGAGTTGGAAAAATGTAAAAAGATGCTTAACAGTTCATGTTTGGCATCTCAAAAGGTGTCGTGAAATTGCATCATTAAAAATGATCAAGAGAACAGAGACTGTATTACTAATACAGTCATTATGAACTAAATGCAGAATTTTAAAAACTGGTTTTCACTTGTCTAGAAAAAGTGTATTTTTATCCACTTTATGCTTCAAATACATAAATAATACACTTTGTTCCTTTGTAGCTCTGATGCGTCGTGCCACTGTACACCGTCAGCTGCAGAATTACCAGGCAGCTATAGAGGATCTGAACAGAGTATTACGTGTTGAACCAGAAAACGCTATAGCTAAGGTAAAGACAAATGAGTTGACTATGACTAGCAAGAGGTTGTATGCAGTTGTAGATGAAGTGTGTACAGCTTACATTGTTTGATTTGAATATGAGTTTTGAGGATGTGCTCTACTGTGACAACAGTCACTTTCTCCACACTATATAGGTACCTGTGTTGGAAATTAGGTAGTTGAATGTGACCAGACCTTCAGTCTGCTGAAGTACCTTCACTACTTAATTGTGAGAACTTGTAGGCACTCAAGTCTTCTCTACTAATGTAATTTAGGTGCCTGAATTTTTGATGATGAACACGATTACAGTATTAGTGTCTTCACTGATCAAAGTTATTTGGACATTTGGCTCAAAAAGATCTACCGGGATACGTATATTTAATTTTGACAAGTAATTCGCAAGAAAAAATCAAAAGAGATGCTAAGCTTTTATTGTTGTAGTGGTGAAGTTAACCCAAAAGGAGAGTACCCGGGTTCTGTCCTCAGTTCAGCATGATGTTATGTATCTTTATTTCTCACCTCCAGGCTAGAATGAAAAACCTTTCATACCTTCTGATGAACCTGGACTTTCCTTAGCCAGTTTTGGATCTAAGAAAGCCTAAAGCTTTCTTTGGAAACTCAAGGTCAGGATGTGATCCTTGTACTACTATTACTTCAGCTAGTTAGGAGAGGATTATTTGTGTCCTTTCTTTGGTATCTTCTTAGGGGGGGTTTGTGGCTTAGAACCTAAGCGTTGCATTTGGACTCTGTGTGTCCTGAGAATCTTCAGTACTAGGCAGTTCTGATACTAAATGTCTCTTTGTTAATTAGGAATCCAACAAACTGCTACCCTCCCATTTTTATTTTTTTTTACATATGAATTCTGGATGCTGTGCAACTGCCTCATCACCTGAATTCTGTTCAGCTTTTGTTGGCACATTTTGAGCTGCTAGCATCTTGCTGATTGCTACTTCTTTCCATGGAGTTATTTGATCATTGCTATTGCTTGCACCACTGAGGGAGGTCCAAGCCTGTTAGGTCAAATTCAGAGTAGCCCTGCGGAGGACTTGGGGGTGTTGGTTGTTGAGAAATTCGACATGAGCAGGCAGTGTGCGCTTGCAGCCCAGAAGGCCAACCGTATCCTGGCCTACATCAAAAGCCCGGGGACCAGCAGGTCAAAGGAGGTGATCCTGCCCCTCTACTCTGCTCTTGTGAGACCTCACTTGGAGTATTGTGTCCAGTTCTGGTGTCCTCAACATAAAAAGGACATGGAGCTGTTGGAGCAAGTCCAGAGGAGGGCTATGAGGATGATGAGGGCTGGAGCACCTCCCGTATGAAGACAGGCTGAGAAAGTTGGGGCTGTTCAGCCTGGAGAAGGGAAGACTGCGTGGAGACCTCATAGCAGCCTTCCAGTATCTGAAGGGGGCCTACAAGGATGCTGGGGAGGGACTCTTCATTAGGGACTGTAGTGGTAGGACAAGGGGTAATGGCTTCGAACTTAAACAGGGGAAGTTTAGATTAGATATAAGGAAGAAGTTCTTTACAGTGAGAGTGGTGAGGCACTGGAATAGGTTGCCCAAGGAAGTTGTGAATGCTTCAACCCTGGCGGTGTTCAAGGCCAGGTTGGACAGAGCCTTGGGCAACCTAGTTTAGTGTGAGGTATCCTTGCTCATGGCAGGGGGTTGGAACTAGATGGTCTTAAGGTCCTTTCCAACCCTAACTATTCTATGATTCTATGATTCTAAATTCACCACATTCAGCATTCATCCCTTTTAGAGCATTCTTGGAGCTAAATTCCTGTCCAGAATAGTTCCTGAGTTTCACATCAACCAAAGGAATCAACCTGCCTGATTTCCCCCCACTTCTTTCTTTTTAAACACCTGTCTCTAGATTTGAATTCTAAAAGGGCTTTTGAGGAGGTTTTTACGTCTACAAGGTTGAACCACTAAATAGCTTGTGAGTCTGTGTTGACAAACTCCACAACAGTCTTTGTGAAAAGATTATCAAATCGGCTGCTCTGAGACTTGTTATAATATCAGACATAAGGTACTCATTTTGAGTACCCTTCCAGAGATGTAAATACATTAGTAGCTTTGCTGAGCAATGCTTCTGTAGCTGAAAACAGATGTCTGCACTTTGTTCTTATCTGTGCCAGCTATTATGCCTTGGCTGAAACATGTAGAAGTGACAAGTACTCAGCAGTGAGTTTTTTCAGTTGCTCTTTGCTTGGAGGATCCTTAAAACCCTCTTGAGATAAATATGAATGTATTGAACACACGCGTAGCGTTAACGTTTATGTAGAGAGTCACTCATACCAAAGGTAAATTGGTTGTCACTAACTGGAATTCTTCAATATACTTTGTTCACATGAATCATTGCTTGTTGCTGTCCTGGTTTTATCTTTTCCTTGAGGAAGTGAGTACTGAAATGGCATTTCCTTTTACAGCATTGAATTAAATTCAGAATAGTGCATAATGTTGGGTCTCTGCTCTGGAAGTGTAAAGTACAGTTGGAGTATTCAAAATGTTTATGGAATGAGAGACAGTTTGGTCATCTAATTTGCAGTTCTTACAAGAGGAGCAAACCTTTTCATTATTCAACAGTGTCCTTTTGTTAACTGCTAGAAACCATAGAATAAATTTTGATAAACTGATTTCAGGCTTTTTTGAGATTCTGGAAGCAATCTGTTTTCCACTGGAAATAATCTGTTTTCTTACTCTTCTGAGGAGACCATGCCAGATACTGCAATAATGCAATTTGCCTTTTTTTTTTTTTTCCCTCTGAGCTTTTGTTGTTTGTGTTTTGTTGGTTGTTTCTTTTTTTTTTCATCTTCCTTAAACAGTTAATTCAAGAAAAATACTTGTGTGATATTGTCGTGGTTCAAACCCAGCCGGCAACTTGGAACCACGCAGCCGCTCGCTCACTCCCCCCCTTTTCCTTCCTCCCCCCGCTCCCGGAGGGATGGGGAGGAGAATCGAAGGAATGTAACTCCCACGAGTTGAGATAACAGCTCTCCAGTAACTAAGGTATAATACAAACCACTACTGCTACCAGTAATAATGATAAGAGGAATAACAAGGGAAAAGGACACAACCGCTCACCACCCGCCGACCGATACCCAGCCCGACCCGAGCAGCGATCTGGGCCTTCCGGGTAACTCTCCCCAGTTTATATACTGGGCATGACGTGCTGTGGTATGGAATACCCCTTTGGCCAGTTTGGGTCAGGTGTCCTGCCTCTGCTTCCTCCTGGCTTCCCCTCCTCTCTGGCAAAGCATGAGACTGAGAAAGTCCTTGGTCAGAGTAAACATTACTTAGCAACAACTAAAAACATCGGTGTTATCAGCGTTGTGCCCAGACTGAAAGTCAAAAACACAGCACTGCACCAGCTACTAAGAAGGAGAAAAAATGACTGCTGTAGCTGAACCCAGGACAGATATCTTCTGAGTTTCCAAAAGACAGAAATTGAGTGTTAAATTGAGTGTTAATCTCTGTTTTGATACTGAATCTTGGAAAAGTGACATCATGTTATTTTTCCTGTGTTTTTATATTGCAGAAAAATCTGCTAGAGATTGAAAAGAAACTGAAAGGTTTAAAACCTGTATCTAAGACTCAAGGCAAAGGAAAAAGAATACTTATTCAAGACATAGAGAATTCAGAAAGTGATGAAGGAAGAGGGGAAAATACAGAACGTGAAAGAAGCAGTGAAAATAAAAGTAATGTCATGTCATTTCCTATTTAATTTTAATCTAAGGAAGAAATCTGTGCCTTTGTTGTTGCCATCTTTATTCACACAATTCATCCATTTTTGCTTGCAAAGAATTTTTCCTGTTTAAAGACTAAAGTTACATTCACTACATAAAGTAAATTTGAGTGAAATCTAGAATCCAGTTTTATTACACATCTTTGGAATTATTTCTAGAAGGGGTATAACAGAGACAGATGGAAAATGTTGCTGTAGATCACCTACTTCCGTATGTAATCTGACACCTATCCTTTGGTGTGGATCCAGTTGGGAATGTTCTCTGGTGTTAGAGAACATGATGTGTTGCTTAGCTGTTTCTCTCACATAGATCTCCTGCCTTCCCATCATTGCATTTTTGTTCTGCATATTTCTTCCCATAACTGGATCAGAGGGTATAAAAATAATCAAGTGGCGTGTAATTTGGTTATTTTGCTGCTGTTTGTTTTGAAATCTATCAGTTTTTGTGTTTTTTAACCTAAGACATCATCTGGTCTGAAAGTACGTATTAGAGGCAAACAACGTGTAATTCTTGTACTGTATATAGTTCACAAGCAGCTGAAGTGCAGCTCCTGTTCCTGGATTAGTGTGTGAATAACTGCAAAACTGCTGAGATGAAACTACTGGTATAATCAGAATCCATGACTTGTAGGAGGAAGGGAAGCAGTTGGGGCTACTGAGGCTTGCACTGGCAGGTTGTTTTTAGATTCAGCTGCATGTCTAGGCTCCAACCTCTGACAGAGTGACATCCCTAGGTTGATTCCCACCCTTTCTCCTTTCTGTTGGTTCTTTAAGGTAGTGTGGCATGACAGCTGTGACTTCTGTGTTTTCTGTTACCTATGTAGTTCTTTATCTTGAAATTAAATCAGTGTGTGGGTTTTACAGATTAATTGTAAATATTAAACTGTACATGTATGAGTTAATAATGCATTATTTGCAAAGAAATTTAAGGAAAATATATTTTTCAAAATCAGTAGGTATCTACTAAGTCACTTCAGCTAAAACCCTGGAAGAAAGCACAGGTCATGTCTTTAGTCTTAAATACTACTTAACTTGGGGCTGCTTTCATTGGGAACATTCAGATGACTAAGTGCCTTCTAGCTCCATAGGAAGACTTCCATTCTGTTGATGAAAGGTTAGGCTTTTAAACAGAAGATTATCAAGTGATGTCAATGTTGCATATGTTCATGTAAGTATTTCTGAGATTTAGGAGACAAGCACCTTCATAGATTACTCTGTTTTCAAGTACAGCTGAAAGCAAATACAAACTCAGTTCAGTTATCGAATAGATTTGGTATGTTCCATGAATCTAACAGCAATAAATAGACTAAACATTTTATATGTCTTTTCTATACATCTAGTCATGTAGTCACAGTCAGTCCAGTAGTGCATGTAGTCCAGTCATGTAGTCACATTGATTTCATATTCCAGTTGGTAAACCTCGTGCATTCCTACTAAACTTATAACATGGAGATGGGAAGAAAAACAGCAAAATATTTTTGTTTTCTTTAGCTCTGAAGAGCTGATTTCTCAGACAAAGCAGTATAAATGAAGACTGTAGTTGCTCTTCATCTTCTATGTAACTGACAGATAAAGTAAATAAAATCCTTTTTGTACAATTGAAACAGAAAATTGCTTATGTCTTAAAGACTGTAAAAACTAGTATTCAGGCACTGTAAAAACTAAAAATTGTTTATGTATTTGACAAAGCGCCTGATATTTTGACATGTTTATAAAGTCATAATCTGAAGTGATAAATATGGTTTACAGATAAATATATTTTAAATAGCCCTTGTAATTCATAAAAAATTGCTGACCATATATGGCAAAAAAGTAAAAAAAAAAAAAAAAAAAAAAGGAAATTAATCTGTGGAGATTTGGACCATTCCAGTTGCCTTCACATATAGCTAGTCCCATGTGCTTAAAAGACTTGGAAATGGTTTCTGGCTTCATAATAGGTGAATTAACTGTGAACTGAACTTAGGTAAATTGCTTTTCATTCTGCCACCATTATTTTTGTGTTATGCTTCTGGAGGATAAATACTTTGTATAGCTGGAAATGAATTTTAAATGAAAGACAATGTCATCCATTTAAAAAAAAAACCAAACAAATATTCCTTTTGGAGCATTCAGTAGCTTTTGTTTTATGACATTCCTTCCAATTTGTTATTTTAATAGTAACATGAATTAAAATTCTGGCTAGTATGTATTTGCTGTCATTCTAGTCAAAATCCTGCCCACACTTTTCAGTATCTTTCTTTAACTTTTCTTTGGAATTTTTGGGGGTTTTTTTAGGAAAAGTTTTTAGGTGATGATTTTTTTTTTTTTTAGGACAATTCTGCTTTCATTAATATATTTCTCTGCAGAGACCAATACAGGAGTAGTGTTCATGTTATTAAGACTGAAAGCGAAAAACAGAATTAGATTTGAGAAATGTCTGTGCAATTTTGTGCATGGTGTTTACTCAGTTCAGAAATACTGAGGCAGTTTGCATAACCTGACAGCTAAACCAGTTAACTATTACTACTTGTATTATCAGGGGTATTCCAAAGGCTATAAATGTCTCCTGTCAACCCAGGATCAGTTCTGAGCACTTTATCTTCAGGAAATTTTATCCTGTGTTCAGGAAATGATGTTCACATTAATGACATTCACGTCATTATCTGTCATTATTCACGTATTATCTCCATTTCTTGCTTTTTCTGTGGCAGAGGAAGTTGGGTTCTGCTTCTAGAGTGTTTCACTGTGTTTTCTATAATCTTGTCAAATCACCTGTTCGTGACATTTAAAATGTTGGGGTTCCCCCCCCCCCCCTTAATTTTACTAGAAGGTGTACAGGGTATTTGTCTGTTTTGGTGGATGTAAAATGAAAAGTATTTTAGCATGTATCCTAAGGAAATTACTATTATATGATCACTGTCTTCACTCATCTGCCCAGCTAGCTTTTTTCCCTCATCCTCTCAATGAAATAGACTTTAAACCTTTTTGGCATATTTGGCACTGCTAATTTGCATGGATGGATGGATGTCTCAAATAGAAATAGTTTACTTTAAGTTTTATGAAAGAGTCTATGTGAGTAGAATAGTTGTATCCTATCATTATTCCCGCTGTGTAGCATGAACTTATTATTAAACATGGTATTTCAAGACAGAGACCACAGCTAGGAAGGGGACAGTTGGAGCTTTTGTCTATTAGGCACAAGAGAACCTATTGTTTTTAAAAATCTTATGCTTTGCCATCCTGTTCAGTTTGATTTCAGCAGCATTTTGTGCATTAAGAAAATAGTAATTCTGTAATTTGGAACAACCTGGAGTTCATCCGTATTCAATCGACTTTGTAAGTTTAGTTGAAGTCAATTGGAAGTGTCACTCCGATATACGAAGGCATGAAAAAATGCTGTTGGACAGATAAATTGGACATCAATTAAGGGAAGGTGAAATCCCAGCACCTTAGATACCAAACACAGAGTTGCCTTTGTGTGAGTATCAACAGTTAGGCTTTCTGCAGAAATCTGTATTTGAATACTGTGGTGGCAATCTGGTAGGAATTCAGGTGAAGAAGGAATGTATATGTATTAATATCTGATATCCTTATTGTGTGATTTTTCTGAATTAATAATAAAGAATAGTGGAATTTGAATAATCAGGATTATTTATAAAAGGCTTTTTGACATTATGTTTAAATGAAACCTCTTTGAGAATGATTTATAAGCTGTTATCCCTCCTATGTAGTATTTGAGAGTTTTGAAGTATGCAACATTACTGGTTTCTTAGCAGTGTGTTTTAACATGCAAGCATTTTGATTTGGTCATGGAAAATCAAAGTACCAATATTGTAATAGCCAGTATGTAAAGAGTTAATTTCAGTGTGAACTCTGTACCATTCTGACACCTCAAAACAGGGGTTCATAGTGTGCCTGGCAAGGAGAAATTACATTTCATAGTAATACCTTTTCAGTAATAATTGCAAGTAAGTTGTAACTAGGAAATTTATCTGTGTTCTTGGAAGTGTTTTCTAAGGCAAATACATCTTCATAACACTAGGATGCCTGAAGGATTTGGTAGTGTTCTTTGGCTGTACACCCCTCTTTTGCCAGGACGATAGTTTCTCCTGATGATGCAAGCTCTAACTCAGCTCATTAACTTCCTTGTAGGAATCGGCGTGCCAGTCAGAGGAGAGGCGGCTGCGGGAGAGGCTGCAATGGGCAATACGCAGAGAAAGTTTCATAGCAAAGGAGGTGGCAGTAAGGCGGAGGACAGAGAGACACAGAAGCACAAGGAATCCACTGAGAGCGGATTAAAAAAAGGCATATCAGAGAAAAATACTCAAAAGCAGTTGTCAGAGTGTGAAGGTGAAGTTAATGGCTATTTACACAGTGATCAAAAAAGTGAAAACCCTGAAGCTGAGGAGGTCTCCGGATCACTTGAAGCAGGGTCTCAGTCGGCTGGTGGCAATTCCACTTCACTTCCTCCTGCTGCAGCAAAACTAAAAAGTGAAGGAAACGAGTTATTTAAGGGTGGACAGTTTGGAGAAGCTGTGTTCAAATACTCGGAAGCAATTGAATATGTCACTGGTCTAGGTGAGTACAACACCTTATACTTAAATCTAGGGTTGTTTAGATTATTTAAAGGAAGTACAAATGAACTAACCTAGCCCATCCCTGGATTTCTGACAGGAGTTACTGTGCAGTAAATTCTTTGTCATTTTAGTAGGGGACAATTTATGTGGCACAAAATATGATGACTGACAGTACTTTAACTTCTTAGGGCGCAGCTATTTGTATTTATTTATGTATTTGAATAATTACGTATTCTAAGTGACATGATAAAGGAAAGCTGCTTACAGCTTTGCACTGTCAGTAAACTGCATCGCTGCAGTGTCACTTGCAGTATGCGAGTCTTTAATTTTTGAATGTCATGTTAGTAACCATCTTTGATTTTAATTGTAACTTCTTTCAGGAGAACAAAGTCCAGATGATTTAAGTATCTTGTACTCAAACAGAGCAGCATGTTACCTCAAAGAAGGGAACTGCAGTGACTGCATTCAGGATTGTAACAGGTAAATTGCAATCTCCCATCTAGGGCAACAACATTCCTGATGATGAGTAAACATTTTAACTGATACATTTTTATTACAGTTTGCCATAGACCAATCAATAAAGACTGATTCCCTAAATCTGATCTCTCTAAATAAGAGATCTTTGTCAGTTATGTAAACAATCACATGGAACCTAGGGGCAGAGTAGCTTTTAACTTACTGTCTTACTGTGTGAGTGCAGTTGTTAGGCTTCTTGTGTACGCAGAAATGCATAGCAGGATTAAAACGTCCAAGACAAACACAGGTTTACTTCAGTGATGCTCTGTAATAACTTACATGTAAAAGCATTGTTAAGCCAGATGGTTATCAGTGTGTTGGAAGTTGCTTTCAAGCATGTGCATGGTGTACATGTGTGCATTCTCTGTGTTTGGTTTGTTGGTTTGGGTTGGGTTTTTATTTAATACATACTTGGCATAGTTACAAACAGTAATTACGGCTGTTCAGGAATTGAGCTAAAATCCTTTCTGCTTACTGTGGCTTTTAAGGATACCAGAGTTAGAGAAGATTAGATACCTTCAGTAACTGAAACACTGCCTTCCACTAAATTATTAGTGTATTTCTAGATGTCTTTCTTTATATTTTCATAGTTAAGCTTAGTAAGACTGACGCTTAAGGTGCAAAAAAGGATCCTAAGGCAGTTAGAAATCGTACTAGTTAGTCATTTTTTTTACAGCATAACCCAACTGTTACAAATCCCAAACTAAAAATAAAGTACCTTTGTATTAATTAAATATTTCAGTTGCTGTATATATTCTGCCTGACAGAAAAGTTTCCTGAAAATATAATCTGAAAAAAAACCCCAACTTGTTAATAATATTTTGTTAAAATAGATGCAGGACCATACACAGCTGGCTGATAAAACAAGATGGTGTACTTGACAGCCATCACATTTTTCTCTTCAGGAGGTTTGAAGTATGTAAAACTTCACTTGAAATCAGTAATACAACTGGGGGTTTTGTATTCTTACCAGTTGGGAGCTTGTTTTCTTACTGCTTAATGATAGTGTCCTTAATGTCATGCATATTTTACAGATATAGAAGGAGCCATGTTGCTTAGTGAACACAACAGAGGTAGAAGTAATTTAGACTGGGAAGCAGAAGTGCAAAACTGCAAATACAAAGGACTTGGGCAATGCCAATTAAATTTTCTCTAAGCAACACAACACAAAGAATGATCAATGAATAGGTTACTTGATTTCAAAGTAAAAAGTGGTGTAGTGCTTATGTTTGTGGCATAAAAATAAGTATTGAACATTCCTCTTTTACTAAGTTTTTGCTATTTAGGGCTTAGAAGTGTATAAACCCCTCTCTGTTGGATTTCTCTCTGTCTCAAGACTTTTGATTTGGAGTGCCTTTGATTCTTATTACAGAGGGTGAAATAGAGTACTAATGTTAATTTATTTAGTACTGTAATGTGGGTTGGTCCAGGCTTTATAGTCTCATTCCACTCTGGAACTATACTTTCCCATTCCCACTGATGCTATTCTTCAGGGAGTGGCTTCCTCCGAATTTATTTATAGATGGTTATTTTTTTCTTAGTTCTTGATGTTAGGAACCTGAAATCGCATCAGTACTCTTCTGAGTTACAGAATGTCCAGCATTTTTGCAGAGGTTTGTAGGGGCTATGATGATGTGTGCTGTTGTATTTTTGAAATGCATTCAGGAACATAAAAAGAAATGGAATGCTGGTGATATTTATGAAATGGAAATTGGAAATGTTTCTTCTAGAAATCATTGTTTCTCTAGCTTTAGGAGGAGTCATGGTGCAAAGCCAGTTCACAGCCAAGGGCAGCCAGCAGCCTCCTGGGTTTCATATGAACAGGAGCACAGCCAGTGGATTGAGGGAAGTGATTATCCCCTTGTACTCAGCACTCGTTAGACAACATCTATGATAACTCCGTGTTCCCCAGTACAAGAAAGACAGTGATCAACTGGAGTGAGTTCAGTGAGGTGCCACTGAGGTGGTTGTGAACTCTTGAGCACTTGCCTGGAGAGGAGAGTCTGAGGGAGCTGGGTTTGTTCAGCTTAGAGAATGGCTTCCGGTGGTCCTAACAGCAGCCTGGCAGTACCTATGAGGAGGTTATCTAGAGGATGGATTCTGACTTGCTCTGGCAGTGGGAGGACAAGAGACAACAGGCAAAAATTAAACCACACAAGGTTGTAACTGTGTTTAAGGAGAGACCTTTTACCCTTGAACAGTGAGGCGCATAGCAGCCCAGAGGTGTGCAGAGATTCCCTTGAAGATTTTCAAGGCCCAACTGTGTAAGGCCAGAGCAACATTGTCTGATCTCAGAGCTGACCCCACGTATAGCAATGGTGATAGGCTAGGGGTAGACTAGAGATCTCTCAGCCTGAATTACGTTATGATTCCATAAAATCTAATTGGCTAGATGCATCTTAATTTCAGTATTTCAAAATTTATCTTTCTCTGTAGCAAGAATCATTGATTTATAGAAGGTAGTCTTTAAATAAAGCCTTTGTGGACTGCGTGTTCATATGACTGGAAAAGCACATGTTATTTGGGAGGAGTTGTGATTCCACAGTGTCAGGGGTTGAGCTCAGTGTTGATGAGGTACACAATCAGAAGAGTAAACAGACAAAAGGCAAAAACCTAAAAGCCAGAAATGCACAGGTGCATATTCATGTCTTACTAAATGTATTTTTTACATGCGTACTTCCATGTAAGGAAGAAGAACAGAAAATCATACAGGCAAAAGCACCATATACTTGAAATCCCCGTACATCTTGGCAGGACTTTAGAAAGATAGCTTTTGCTCTTGAGCAGCTGCCATTACATTAATCTTTTCTCGGTGCTAAAAGCAGTTTTCCAGATGGAAGATGGGGATTTGAGAATAGTAACTTGCAGAGTAAGTTGTAGTAAAAGCACTAACAATTTCAGAACTGTGTGTCAGTTGGGGTATTAATGCAAGCCTCTTAGTACCATTTTCCTTGCTTGTGTTACTGTAAGGCCCAACTGAAATAGCAGTTGTTGTGTATATCATAAAGTATTCTACTAATATTATTTCAGTTACTCTGTTTCAGTCCTGCATTTTTCTTTTTTTCCTCCAGAGCTCTGGAGCTTCAGCCATTTTCCCTTAAGCCTCTTCTGCGACGGGCGATGGCAAATGAGTGTATGGAACGATATCGACAGGCATACATTGATTATAAAACAGTCCTACAAATAGACAGCAGCATCCAAGCAGCAAATGATAGTGCTAATAGGTAAGTCCACTTAAAAAATTTCTGATATCAGTCCAAATGGAAAAGTAGAATTCAGTGTTGTTTGTTTTACATGCACTCTCAGTTCTGTACCCTTCAGGGTCAGGATCCTCACAGTGTGTTACAACTAGAGAACTGGCTGTCTCATTTGTTTTCCTGTAGCTTCAGTTTTCCTCTGCCAGCAGTAGGTCACTTTCTGTTTTAGAAAATATGTTTTAAAGGCTTTTTTCTGGCACTTCAACATGTTTTCTTTCTTAATTTTTATTTGCTGCCACGTAAAGTAGTTCTTTAAGGTCCATACCTTTTATCTGACATTTTTATTTCCTTTTCATATTAGCAGTCTTCCTGTAGCAGCAGGAGATTCATGTTAAGTGTAAATCCTGCAGCATGCTTCAGTTGTGGAAACACTGAAGGAGTTTGTTGCAGTGGTTGGCTACAAAACTTAAAGGTGTAAAAATGATAACTGAATATTATTTTAAACTGAAGTGTTAATACTTCTAACATGAATTCTTGCTGCCAAGAGAGGGTTGTCAATTTTTATAATTATATTTTAATAGTGTAAAATCAGTGTGTACACATTATAGTAACTGTGTTCTCATTTAACACATAGTAGGTATTTAAGTGCCTGAATGATTCATTTTTGCAATCCCTTTTCTTTCCTTTTTTCTTTAATGGGCAAAAAAAAAGTATTTATGAAAGCATAACAGCCATTAATTGTTGAGCAGGAACCCACACGCATGCAACTTTTAACAGTGGAATCTAGTACCTTTTTTCTTTTTTAAGGCAAAACCATGAGTACTTACCTTATTGCTTCATTAAAAAGTCCATAATATCTTTAAATTCTGCTTATTTGACCAGAGGTGGACATGATGACACTTCATCATCTCCTCTTAGAAATCTTATTTTTGATAGCAACTAGTTGTTACTGATCTCCTGTATCTGCCCCAATAATGGAGCACTTGGATTGGTGGGATGCATTAACTGCTTGTTCTGGTATCTGTGTGATTATTATACTTTTTTTTTTTATCTTCTTGGCTTATTTTATCTCTAGATACTCTTTTCATATTTCTCCTTGACTTGTAACTTGCTTAGTAATAAGCTTATTTCCCTTTATTTCCCCTAACACTCTTCCTTTTCTCCTCTCTAGGCCTTCCTTACGTTTTTAGCTTCACTGCTCATTACTCTTTCCTCCCTGGCAACCCATCACCTTATTTCAGCTGCTTCTTCCTTCTTCTCTTCTGCTGGTAATTCATTTTTGCTTGCAAATTCTTAGTTTCTAAAGCATAAACCTCCTGCATAATTGAACTTTTGCTGTAACTTATTTTTTAATATTTATGAATTAAGCTGAAATTGTTTACCAAAGTATTATTTTCATTTCCAAAGTAGCAGACCTTCTTCAAAATAAATGTTTAACAAAAAATGCTATTTACTTTACTGCCTTTTAACTTACAGGGACAACCCCAAAACGTAATTTAATTTAATTTTTTTTCATTATTTTAGGAATGTCAGGTCTTAACAACCTGCCTTTATTGGAGAATTTGTTTTTAATTTTCTGTGGGAAATCGGGTGATGATGCTGTAGGAAGGAGAGGAAAAACTCATCGTCCTGCTTGTGTCTCAGGATGGGTTTGATAAATCAAGTTAAAGCTTGTCTTTCTGTGCTTGCCTAACTGAGCAGGCTTTCCAGAAACCGTAGAATGGAATGGGTGTTTAGTCTGATAGTTTTAATAATTCTCATGTAAAAGACAAATAGAATTTTTAATATGAAGCCTTTACATGATCTTTTTGCAATCAAAAGGGAATAATGAATGATTGAAAATCAAATACTACAGGATTCTTTCTGTTGATGAATTAGATCAGGTTTTTTCTCAGACTTTTTAAGCCCATTATGTTAAATGGAGAAAAATTAAACCGGAGGCCAGTAGGACCATGGTTTACTGTGAAGTGATTGTTTTACTTTCTGGGAAATAAGTAAAAGACCAAAACTAAGCAAGAAAACTGGATTGGGCAATTTATGCTCAGTGCTTGTTCATTCTTCCTGTCACATTCAAGGTTAGTTCTTTTTGGGGGCTGTGTATTCATACAGTGTTTTTTATACCTGTGTTAGATGGAAATGCACCTAATATAGGAATTTCAGGTTTATTTGCTGTAATATCATGTGACTTGCCTTGACACTCAATTCAGAATTTTCTTTTGTTAAAGGAGATATTAGACTTGTCCCCAGTTCAACTTGACTCTTAAGATCATTTTGAGATTAGAAGGTGTTTACCTCACTGTTATTCTCATTCTCATAATTGATTAATATGTTTTGGATTTTCTGTTGGTTTTGGTTTTTTTTTAAACAATATAAAAGTTGTAATGGAACCATGAAATCTTGTATGGCTTTAATCATTATATTTACTTAGGACTTTCTCCAGAATATATCACAGCAATGGGTAACTCCCACATGAATGGATTTTGGATTGAACCTCTCATGTATAGAAATAGTTGACATACATATATATATGAAAATTATATGTATAATATAATATATAATATATGATAT
>NW_009942566.1:63499-80049 GCF_000696875.1 Nestor notabilis | reverse complement strand
CTGCGGCGCAATCGCGCCACCTGGTGGCTTCCCGGAGGACGCGTCCCGGAGGAGTGGGGCTTTCCCCGGGGAAACACCGCCCCTGGCGTGGGGAAATGGAAAAGAGCGCTCCCTCGGGCAGCCAGTGTCGCCACAAGGCTGTTTTTCTGAAGGGAAACGCGGTTCCCTCCTTCATGTACCTGCCCCTGGTATTCAGTTTAGGTATTCCAAATCAGCTGACGTCTGCATGAATTTGCTTTGGCTTAATAGCAAGATTACACCCAGTGTGCTTTGCATGCTAAGGACCAGAATTTACGAACTCATTTTTTGTCCGTCAATCACTGTGATCATACAGAGCTCTTTTGAAATAAATCCAAGTGCCACCTCTGCTAGAGATATCCTGCATTATCTCCTCCTAGTCATTTATGGAGAAATTATATAAAGTGTAAGTAGATACAAAATAGGAACCTATCAGTCCATTAGTGCCATTTTAAAACCATTGTTTCTCTCAATTTTAATGCCTTGGTTTCCTCCTTTTTAATTTTTCCTCACATTCTGAGCTCTCTGGTTCAGTCACAGGCTACCCAAGGACTAAGATAATGACTGCTTCTCACTCAGCATAGAGTCAGGACTCCAGAGTTCATTTTGGTCTCTCAAAGCTCTTAGTCATTAGTACTGGTGAATTTTCAGGCTTCTTTATACAACTCTGAACTCCTGATTTAGCCTCAGGTAGGGCTGAGCCTGTAATATAATGTAACTACTCTAAGGCTATATGTGGATAAAGTACATGATAACCACAGGCATAAGGTTTGTCAGCTGTAGCACCTTTACTTGCTTAATAAGGTCTGACAATCCTGTAATTAAAGCCCTAATTCTAATAAAGGGAACCCAGGCAGTAGTCATTTCATAGTGATATCTCATGACCTGAGTACAACAAAAAAGAAAAACACAAGTTCTCTCTATGTTATAAACCCAACAAGTTGTAGTTGGTGCTAAAAAACTGGCAATAACAATAAAAATAACAAATGGAAAAATCATTAATAACAAATGCTATGGTAGGCAACCATAAAAAGGAAATGAGCCTATGCTACTGCCCAGAACCACTCCCCAAATAACTAAATTCATGGTTGCATATTTATCAACTAGGAAAAAGGTTATATATAGCAATCAGATCTGCTAGGCCTACTGTAGTACCCGTGATACTTGCTATCGTCAACCTGATTTCCGAATCTTTAGTTGAATAAACTTTTGAAAGGGAAAAGAAAGCACAATATGCCTGTAATTCAACATGCTTGTCTTATTGTAGAATGTTCTCTGGACAAAGGAAAAAAAATCAAAGAAAAAGCATTTAATACAAAATTTAGTCCTAATAAATCAGTACAGAAACTATTCTCAAATCTGACATCAAATTGTCTGCTTAAGTTCACGGATCTGAGCAATCCTCTGAAGTTTTACATAAAGGAACAAAGTGGCATCCAATTATACGATCAGACTCTGCATGATTGTAACTGATGTTGACAATTCCCTAGGACTTCTCTTCAAATCTATTTGAGAAAAGATTGGCTGGGCCTGGAACACAAGGAATCAGTCATGGGCAAAGCTAAATTTCATGCTTCTGTTGCTAGTGAGACTAAAACAAGCAATGACTGTTCCTCTAATAAAATAAAATAGTAAAAGCTATTGTACAGTTTCTTTATCACCGCTCAGAGGTAGGGCTTAAAATTTTGGCAATTGCCAGTGCAATCCTTCACAAAGGTTACCTACCGAAAAATTAGGATTGAATTTTCATCTACTGTGATTTATTACATACTCTTCTTTCTGTAATACCTGACCTAGATGTGGGCTTAGAGACTTGAGGGATACCTGGAAAAGAGTTGAAAGAAGAAAATGCTACAGTAGAACAACTTCAAAAAGCAGGTCAAATCTAATTAGACTGTAGTTGAAAAACAGCCAAACCTATAAAGAAATCCTAGTATTCAGATCATTAATTCTGCACTATTGCCCTTCAGAGACCACTTCTATGTAAACTTCACTGCACCAAATAAGGGAATAAACACAGCTTGCATTAGTTTTTAAATTATGATCAACATGTCTAAATTGCATAACCTTGAAAGTATCCTGCACATTTGCTTTAAGCATCATTACTAGCTATACAGTTCCACTCCCAAAACCACAGTGTAACAACTTACATTTCCAGGCTAGCAAAAACCCTAACTGGACTTCAAACTATATGGTTAATGCTAGGATTTAAGGAGAAGAGAAATGCAACATCAGTTTTTCCATAGAGGTACATATGATAATTACACAGGGAAAGAAAAGAAATGCATTTGATCTGTTTGTATGGAAGGAACATAATGAAGAGTTCTTCCTTGTGAACAAAAACCTGACTTAAATTTATGTATACAGTAAATACTGCTTTAAGAAAAAAGTATTTTTTGTTTTAACAAAAGCCTTAATTAAAAGCTACACCTAGAATGTTAAGAACATGCTACAGGATGATCACTGTATTCCTGCTAGGCATTGCTCCTGCTAGGCATTTATCCTTTTAATTAGTCTCTTTTCCAGCAGTTCCCTAAAAAGGCTGAGCACTTACCTGACAGAAAAGACTCTCTTAGAATAAGTAAGATAATACCAAATACTAACAGATGAACACCACTCTACAGGGAATGGTATTCACCCTGTCACACAGGATTTCCCTCTGCCACAAACATAGCAATATTTACCAGTATAGGAAAACAGGGAGAGGGTGCTCAGGTTGGTACAGAAAAGGAAACTGTAGTACCCTGGTTCTAGAAAGGTAGACACCAGGAAAAAAATGAAACATAGCCATGCAATAAGTACACCCTACATTAAAAAGTAACACGTAGAAAAGTTCTCACAGAACTATTTTGGTACTCAAATGCTTCAGCTTTGATACCTGTAGTAAGGGCTTTTCCCCCAACCCTCATCCTTTTAAGTACAGCTTCACATACATCTTTTCTCCTCCATATATATATATAAATGATATATCAATTCATCTATATAAATGATGAAAGTAGCTTAATGCCTTAGGAAAATAGAGCTATGCTAGAAAAATGAGTAAAGAAAGGGGAGTACCATAGGGAAAGAATTCATATGCAAGGTTCAAAAAGAAAACCCCTTATGCTATTTAGTTAACTGACTTTTTTATTGTACAATTTAATCATTCTGTGGTTTGTCTATTAAAAAAACAATTAGCCAGTACTTTTTATTTAGATGCCTATAGTGACTTGATGTAGCATAGCAGACTTTCATGGTAACATCCAGGGTTTTTTTATTAGTGTACTTTGTTCAAGCTGTGTACACATGTTGTGTGCTTGTTCCATTACTCCTAAAAGCTGAGATGGAACTGTCTGAAGTTGTAAGTAATAAAACTTTAAGCCCTGAAGTTTATGGTAACCTATATGTTAAGAGGAGTAGAAATTAACTCAAAACCCCAAACCCTCCCTGATGTAAAACACATCATTTCACATGTGTGTTGCCTTATCTTCAAAGGCAGTACTATCTGGAATCAAACTGAATACTCCTGATCTCCACTACTTGTGAGATTATGCTTGCTGGAAGTGTTGGGTTGTCTTTTTCTTTTTCTTCCAAATCTCAGTGAAAATACTGAAAGTGTAATATAGGAAGTAATTAATATTCCTACAGAGATATTTAGTTCATTATGACAGAGGAGAAGTATAGAGAAACTAGCTTAATTCAAGCAAGAAACCTGATAACTGGACTATAGCTGGGTTTACAGATATCAAATGTAAATAGTCCTCATTTTAGTTATCTCCTTTTGGAATGCAGCTACAACTATAATATGAATTACATGGGCAGAATCCTTAGAATTTGAGCTTTGGATACAGGCGTTTTCAAACACAGTGTTACTTTTTGCTGTGGACTTCATGTACACAGCTGTATATGAAACATAGCCTCTCTTTCCTTTTATGCATTTTATTGTTCAGTTTCAGTTTATGCAGACTCTGAAGTTCATACAATCACTTAGATTTTTGCCAGCACAGGTGGGTTTTCTTTGTTGCTGTTACTTGAGAACAGAAGTCATGCATCACTTGAAATATGATACATGCTTAAAACAAGATGGAATGGGCAGGAAGAGATTAATAAAATGTATATTCTATTCATCATCATCTGGTCTTCTAGTGTATCACAGGAAGTAAGCCCTGAGGAGTTATTACAGCCTGGCAGATTTCACTGCTGTGTGGTACATGGATTGAGCAGAAGAGATCTTAGCCTAGCACAAGTTAAAAAGTTGGTAGTATGGGCAACAGCTATGCTACCTCCCAAATAAAATAATAGGTCACCCTGCAAGTACTAATCTGCAGTAAAAACCTGTTGGAGCCTTAACCCATGAGGTTCTAATATCGTATTCATTGAGGTTGAAAGGGTTCCCTGCAGAACAAATCCTGTGTGTAATTTTTTTAGTTCTTTTTCTCTTAAAAAAACCCAAACAAAACCAGCAACAGTCTCCTCTCACTTCCCAGTACTTCTCTGGGATTACTGAGTGTGGGGGGGGTGAATATCTTTTGCTTGAGGCCCTTGTTTTGAGTGGAAAGTGCTTCTGCTGTCTTGATTTT
Organism: Nestor notabilis; assembly: GCF_000696875.1. Taxonomy (NCBI): domain Eukaryota; kingdom Metazoa; phylum Chordata; class Aves; order Psittaciformes; family Psittacidae; genus Nestor; species Nestor notabilis. Next base: position 75,472 of record NW_009942566.1, on the reverse strand, counting down.
TCATTGTTAACAGACAATTATGCTGTGGGTTTGTCATCTTGAGAGCCGTTTTGTTTTTCTCATGGAAAAATAAAAATGAGCAAGCTGTAGGCAAGAGTCATTCTAGGAACAGTGAGAGTTGGACGTGTAGTTACAAATCTGCGCTTTTCCTTTGGTGTGTGGCTGCCTATGATGGGGACCAGGCTGCCCCCAGTACTCTGTTGGATGCAGGTGTCATACCTCTGCTGCTGAAAGATTACTAGTGCCCTGGAGTACAGGAGTACAGAAGGACCTGTACTGAGGTAAGAGACAGAGGTGGCTGCTCTGGTTAGTTAGCCCTGTGTGACTCTTTGGTGAAAACTGCATGTAATGCCTGCCTCATTTTTCTGTAGCCCTAAAGCCAGAGCACCTACCTAGCTTTCTCTCTGCCTGTTCTACTAGTCAGGGAGAATTCAGGCATCTTACACAGAATAGGTCAGAATGGGCTTTCAGTCTTAGTTACCTGGAGGTCCTCATCCAATAACCCCAAAGACAGGGTGGCTGTTACACGTGTGAATTCAGTCCCTTTTATTCTCAGTAAAATGTGTGTATTCATGCCCTTGAAGGGCCTGCATGTAACTTATGTTCTGTTCCTTGAAAATGAAAACAGCAGGAAAATCCTGTTGTATAATGCTTATCTGATGGAGGAAAAGGTAAGAACAGAATAAATCTGTAAGCATCTGTTATAGCCCCCAAAAGTGGTACATGAGCGTGCTCCAGTTCTCTTCACTGTTTCACTTTTGGAAGTGGATAAATATTGTTCTGGTACAATGTTACTGTGTTAGATGTGAAAAGGTCCCCTGGCATCACACGGCTAATTGGGGCTCCTCAGTGAATAGGATCTGGCCTTTGAGTGGTATCCTGAATGCACTATTGACTTGCTGACAGGAAGCCCTGTAGCGACAGCAAAGGAAGAAATGATTCAGCAATCACCGGAAAGCCTCCCTTGATTTCACATCTGCCAGTCAATCTATTTCCATGCTGGTGGAGCTGCCCTCACATGAGGGCAAAGTCTCCCATTGTTTAGTACTTGGTTCCTCTCTTTTTCTTCTTTCTTTCCTTCTACTTTAAAATGTCACATTTTCCACAGGCAGTATCAAAACCAAAACAAAACAGCTGCTAGGGTGATGGAGTGTCAAAAAGTATTAACTACTGCTAGCTGCAGCAGAAAATGGATATGGGAAGACAAAGTGTTGTGTTATGAATGGCAAGGCAATTTCCAAAATTAGTTTAAGAATGTCCAAAGGATTAGTGTATTGTCTTACTGAACTGTGGCAGGACATTACTGTGTCTAGGGTGATTCTGCTGCAACACTTTAATAGCAAAATCTCAAATCCTGCTTTAGATAAGATGTTTTGGGTTTTTTACTGTAACAAAGAGGCACTATTCAAAGTTCGAAATGCTTTGTTTTGCATTACAGCACCCAATGTGCCTATATAGCTAAGAAAATATTAGAAACTATTTTATTTTTAAAAGAAAGCAATAAAGACAGTCTTTCTGTTGATCCATGCTTCTTGGAGAGTACAGTGTAAGTAAGCATGCTTAGCATGACTAGGAAAATTCTTCTGCTGTATTTGGGCAACATGTACACCAGGGCATTTTTATACTTAACTGGATGAACTCAAAGCATCAAATATTCTGGCCCAGTACTGGAACACAGACAAAATTAATAAATATGCTAGGAAGCATATAAATATTAGCAGCTGTTTAACCCTGATATGTTTATTTTAAAATGTGTAACACAACAAAGGCTGTTACCATATGAAATCAAAACAGTTGTGCATGTATTTTATCATTTTATCTCCTAATTAAAACAACAGTTTTGAGGTATCCCTGAAGTTGTGTTCTTTGTCTTAGTTAAATCAAAAGTACAATTAGCTGTGCCTGTTTACAGAGAACGTTGTGCTTTTCCTGAAGCAGCTTAGCTTTTCCACATTTTGCCTTGAGTAACTCATGCACTACTCCTTCTCTTCCAGCTCTTGTATTTATTCAAAGTGTCTGTTTTCTGTGATGTGGTATAGCTGCATGGTTTCTAAGGTTCGTCTTCTTAATTTAGGCCTCTTGATTAGTTTCCTTTTTGTGAGAGGATGTAGGAGAGGTAAGGATAGTTTATTGAGTCATCCTTAAGATCCCAGATCTTAAGAGACCTTTCTGAAGGCTCAGGGAAACTTTTGGCAGACTAACTCTCCTGCAGAGGTGGTAGGAGTGCAGTTCTGCACTGGAGGCACTGGACCTCAGCCAAGGCATGGCAAATCTCAGCTTAATCATGTCTAGGGTAAATATAAGATGATTATTTTTAAAATAATGAGGCTAAGTCCTTGCTTTAGGTCATATCCTTGGAAAATGGTAGTGGTCACTCACCACTGTAGGACTCTATGCAGGTAGGATAACCTACGTAACCATGGTAGGATGGGGGTGACCTGGAGGAGGGCAGATGGTAAAACAGACTTTCCTCTGTAGCTTTAACAAGGTGGCTGTCTCTGTAAATTTTGGCAGAGTTGATATAGAATAAAGTGTTAAACTGGTGTTAATCTACATGTGAAAATTTCACCCATATATTCAAAAGTGACTGTTTCTAGCAGCGTGACATCCAGTTGTGGTCATCAATGGGATTTTTCTGGAGGGTGGCTATAGACCCAGAAAGCATGACGTATTTTCTAGCAGTACACTTTTACTTTTCCCAGCAGAAGTCACACAATTTGTTAGGAAGTGTTGCAGGACTGTTTCAAAAGTCTTCCAAGCATTTTATGGAGGAAAATGTGACTAAGGAACACAAGCCCCTAGCTGAAGGGAATGTCTAGCTTTAATTATAGCTTTCTTGCCATGTATGAAAGGTCAATCCATATCTTATGGAAAGTTTGGAATAAAAATAATCATAAAACCTTAGGAGAAGAGCACCAGAGGATGGGGAGGGGTGGGGGAGAGGAGAGCAAGCATTCATTTGCAAAGCAGGATGTTCCCTGTTGGTCTGGAATTTAGCTGTGAAAGTGAAATGAGGACATGAAGCACCACTTTCATTCCTTGGGGACCTTCATTTGTCACAGATATGAGAATTGTTTGAATTATCAGTGCTTGTTCACCAAGTCTGGCACTTTGTTGCTATATATTTATTGCTGTATTGCTTGTCCCCTGTGCTGGTATCAATACAAACAAGGGTAAAGTATCGATGTAGGGTGGGTATGTGGAAAAATGCTTTTCCATGGGGTAAGTGTAAATATTTACAGTTGTGCCTTGAGATATATATATACACACACATAGGCACACATTATATACATAAATATGAAAAGATATATTTCTGTAGATATGTTCATAGGATGTATGTAGATCTATGAAACATATATACAGCTATATTTATAAAATAGATCTATGAGCATATAAATCTCTCTATATCTATACTTATAGAATCGATCTCAGGAAAGACGTGGCATGATTTCGGAGCGACCTTTAGGCGGGACGAGGCAAACAGCCAGCCAGACGGACGGACCGACCGACCGGCTGGTGGTGGTGGTGCGCAGGCGGGAGCTCAGCGATGGGGGGCAGCGCCGCCCGCTGCTGGGAAAAACGCTTCAAGTTTGAGCGGACAAACAGTGCTCTGAGGGCCTCTGTGCAACCCAAAGGCAGGCAAACACAGCCCTGAACAGATGCCTTGCATGCTTCACCCTCTTTTTTATGCTAAATGAGAAATCCGGTTTTCCTTTTGCATCCCTCGAGCGCTCCAGCCTAACGGAGGAGAGGAGGGAGGTCTCAGGCTCTGGGCTGGGCTCGGAGCGGTTAATGTGCTAGACTGTCCTCGCAGCCCATTTTTCCGGAGTTATGCCTCTGCCAGAAGATGACGGGACTGGCGGAGGCACAGCGGTCCAGGCTCCCAGGCTCCCTAGAAGGTCTGGAGTGTGCGGATCGCACCAGCATCACAAAAAAGGAAAAGTCAGGGGATCAGTCCAGTGGCCCCGGGTGGCACAAGCACTATCTCTGTCCAGTTCTCTGTAGGAAGTATGTAATAATACAGTGATTAGTTCTGTGCTTCTTCATAGTTTGTCTTTACATTTCTAGCAGCCTACTGAATGCTGGAGAGAGCCACTATCTTCTTCTGTGTTTCAAAGAGCAGTCTATTGCAGGAAGTTGCACATTATGCTTTCTCATGGAAACATTACTTTTTTCCCCCATATGCTGGTATTTTATTTTTTTTTTCCATTAATTCAAAGTAACTTGAAACTTATGGCTGCTCGCTGAGTATGTGAAAAATGAAGCATTAGCCAATGTGACAGAAGTTGTATCCCATATAAAGGAAATTCTTGACCACTGAAAGTCCATTCTAAAAAAAGCTAAATATTTATTGAATGCTGCTCCTAACATGAACCTTTTAGCTGCCCTGGGGCAAAGGGATAGTAAACAGTGGTAGATATGTTCTATAAAACTGTACGTGTCATCCAGCTTTTTTTCTGTCTCTGAGGAGGCTCAAATTCTTCAGGAAGCATCTTCCACTTTCTCTTTTATTGCCAGATGTTTCTATCACTGGACTTTTTTTGTTAGTGACTTTACTTGGTGTCACTGGCTAATGATTATTTGCATTTAGCTACTGTTGATGCTTTCTTTCTCTAGAGTTCCCTGGGGAAGTAGATTTCCTGAGCCCCTATTCATGTAACAAAGTACAGCGATTACTTATGGACTTCATTTGTGTATGTAAAGATTGCTCAGGGTGCTAAGATCCCTGCAATCAAGCCATCTCTGCTGGGATTTCTTACAATGTGAATAAATAACGTGTCTTGCTCCTTTCAGTTATAAATGCAGTTCTTATTCCCATGTGTAAAAATGACTTTGTGGGTGAAGTGTATTTATATGTCTTCTTTTCTGGTGGAAGAAGTATATATTCCTTGTGTATTTTTAGGGTGTTGGAACCAAAAAACCAAAATTTATGAATGTTCCTATATCATGCTGCTGGATAATGTTATTTCTATTTCATACATGGGGAACTGAGGCACAGCAAAACAAAATGAATTCCTGGAAAACACCCAAGAAGCACATGGCAAAAGCTGGAAAACAATCAACTATTCTCAGTACTAGTCATCTGCTTTGTGCACAATGGTTCTCCTTCATTAAAACTGGAAGGATTTTCTTGTCTTGGGAATGAGGAGGTCAAGCATTGTGTGAGAGACATTTAAACTCTAATGTAGCTCCAACAAGCTGAAAAAGAAATGCAACAATCTGCACTTTTTGAAATGTAAATAACTTTGAACATTTTACTAAAATAATTAGATGAAATGGAGGGAAAGAAGAATGAGAAGATAAAAAGTTAAGGGAATGGAAGAAGGAAATATCAGTAAAAAAGTGAAATTGCTGTTATTGTACTGCTGTAATAAGTAACTTGTTGTAAGGGTTTGTAAACTTGATACAACTAATCTAACAAGGCTTCCTTGGCCTATCAAAAGAACACAAAGCTCAGACTAAAATACATTTCATAGGTATCTGCAGCTGTAGATTCTCGTTAGTCTTTATTTCCATAGTAAACAGGGAGATGACCTGTCCCACATCTTCCTGCTCTAGGTGGTCCCACAGCTACAATGTTCTGTGAAAGGTGAAGGACCCTACTTACAGGACAGGTGCCATAAAGCATGTGCTTATCAGCATGATTGAACAGGGCTTTTGATCCTGGCTGGTCACATGTTCCCTTTGAACCTACAAGCCAGAGAAAGTGTCTTGTGATGTTGAAACTTTTTTACAGAAGATCAAACCTCGCACTTTGGACATCAGAAAAAATACTTGCTCTGTTGGACTGAAAATAGAAAACCATCCTTTTCCATCATCTGCTTCTCTGATCTTATGCCAGTAGGTCACAGCAAGGGTGGTTGTCATTATGGTACTAGTGCATCCCACTTTTCTTGTCCTCCTTCTCTTGTGGCTCAAGGGTGGAAAATTCCCCAGGGCCACTAGCCTAGCCTTCATGTAGCCCTGCAAAGATTTTACAGGGGCGACTGGCATTCCCTTTGGTACTTCATACTCATGATGGCTTGGGCCATGCTAATTTGCCTTTTTGTCTGTGCAGAGCAGTCATGTACATGTTATGTACATCGTGTGGTGCTTTCATCATAAGCATGCAGTGACACCCATACCACTGCAGGAGTAGATGGCCAGCTTCCAACAAACGAAATTTCTACCTATCTGTGGGCTGATAATTTGCTATGGGAAAACTGACTGAAATACTGGTAAAAATCTGCAAAGAGATTCATATTATGGTTTAGTCTTACTTCTTTTGAGAAAGAAATGCATCTCCAAAGAAGCATTCACTTTAAGGCAACAAAGTGTTCTTTGTTCTGGGGCTACTAGAAAATATTGGTACTTCTGTCTCACGGTCCTTCAGAAAGTGAAAAAAATATGCCCATCCTGGTCGGATTCAACAGGCAACTGGTTAATAACTATCACCTTGAAGAACACATGATGTCTGTTCATTGAGGGATATGTTAAAAGGAAGCTGAAATCTTAGTTCCTTCTCATTGCTGTGATTAAAGGTTGGAGGGATTGTCTGTCATACTAGGGGCCTTCATTCCTTTCCTGTAATGGGTGTGGGGATAAAGATGGCTTTGGTAAGTGGAAATTCTCCAGTATTCCAGGAAGTGGCAAGATGATGCCCAAACATGTGTATGAAACACAGAAGGCAAGAGGATGCCATTTCTAAAACCATTTCCTTGTGTGGAAGGTCCTATCTATATTGTTGTGGTCCATGTGCAAGACTAAAGACTGGGCAAGACTAAAGACAAATATTTTCAAATGAACTCAGTCTGGGATATAGCTGGTTGGCTGTCTGTACTCAGGCAACCAGAAAGTGTACTGTGTAATACTGGTGTGTCACAGTGACAGGAAGGGAAAGAAGGGGTGCTCTGTGGTCTTGCACACTGGAAATACCTGGTGGTGTTCGTGAGTTCCTGATTGGAAAGGTATGTGCTGATTTCCTGGTCAAATTGATCTAGAGATCTGTTATAGTTATTTCTGGTGATCACATGGGTTTGCTGGCAATATGTTATTGTTTAAGACTGTAAAAGGATGGTTGTTCTGGTCACGTTAGGAATAATTTGTTCTTTACAATTTCAATATTACATTTCCTTTACGTTTTTATTTTGACTATAAAAATGTGGTTGGAAAGCTTATTTTAGTCAATTTCTTTTTAAATGTCTGGCTTGGGTTTTGAGTTTAAGAAAAAGAAGTCACAAACCTTCTGTTTTCCAATGATTCAAGCATCATTCAGCTCTAATAGAAACCTTCAAATATTCATATATTTTTAATTTATAAATATTTTTGAGCAACCACTACTGCATGTGAAAAAATCCTTAAATTCTTAAAGATACTGTTTGGTGGGGTGAGGTTTGACAGACTAGCTGCCTGTTAGCAGCTTGAATGTTTTTTGAAACTACAAACCAGTGTAAAAGAGAGCATACGTGGTTTTAATCAGTGTACATACAAAATGCCTAAACCAGCAGTCTTAACTGAACTAAATCAAAACATTGCAAACAGAGTTGTTAAATTAGGAATGAGGGTTTTAAACCAGGTTTGATGAGGGAAGAGGGCTAGAGGTGAGAGAGGAAACATTGCAAAGGCGGAAGATGTACCCAGCTGAAGGCTATAAATAAGGAGGACTTTGACATTCCCATTCAGAAGGGAAGGTGCTCAGGGGCTTACTTTGTATGTAGGTGCTCTAACATATTGAGACTAGGCGGCACAAAAGAAGGACTGGAGGTCCAGTCGCATGGCTGTGTATGGACAGATTGTGTAGAGTGTCATGATAGGATGCTTTCTTTGAAAACAGGCCTTTGAGCTGGTCAAGCATGTCCAAGTCCTATAGCTGTGCCAGGTCAGCCCAAGGATGAAGAGGATGCAAACATTGTTTAAAGCCTTTTCTCCTTGTCTCAGCTTCCACTACAGCACTGTTTAGTCAGGCCAAAGAATCTACTGGATTTCATCCAGATTTCCCTTGTTCTTAGGGCTGGATTTACTAGAGTTTAAATAACAATGAAATGTGAACTGATTTTGTCAATCTGGCTCCTCTTTAGGTCTCAAATCCTTTTGTCTGTTTCTACTCCCATAACAACCAGCCTTTTCAAAAAATGATACAACCACAGATCTGGCAAGCCAGGATGCTACTAAACCAGAGCATGTAGGAGTTAGATCCCAGGATGGCAAAACTGCTGGTTCCTGGTTTGTGCTGAAGATCGAACTGCAGAGAATTGTGGTATTCTTGCATTAATATCGGTAACTGGCTGATGGTGGTTTATATGCTTAGACTTCTGCATCCAGAATCTTTCCTAGAGTAGCCTTTGCCATGTGAACTGTTAAAGAACTTGGTGAGCTAGAAGCACAGCCTAAATATGTTTTAGGCCCTTCTCTGAGCTTGCTTTACCAGGGAGCAAACAGAGTAATGACTCCAGTCCCCAGCTCAATGAAGGCTCCTTCTAAGTGGCACTGAGAAGTAGAGCTCATTTGGAGGAGGAAAAAAAGTGCCACCTTTGACCAACACATTGAGGAATATTTGGTGGGATGCTTTAGCTCCTCCTGCCTTCTAATGACCCCAGGTTGACTCAGAGGAATGCTGTAGAGCTGTTGCAAAGCTGTCTCCTTATAACACATGTAGCTGAAGAGATATGTGGGATATGTACATGTGATGGTGTGTAGAGGCAGTGGCCAATTGCTTGGAAGAAGACAGTGAAAAGGTTAACGATGTGAGCGATGTGTCTTGGGGTGACAGTTCATTTTGGAGCACACCATAAATGTCCTGCAAGAGTGTCTGAGCATTCGTAAGGTGTTTGCATCCTCTTTCTCCCCGTCAACCAGCTTGTTAACCTGTTCTGATCGCAGAGACCGTGTTACAAAGGTGGCTCTGGGAATATTCTGAAAGTCTGAGGAAAAGAGTCTCCAAATTCTTCTCAGCCAGACTTTTCCAAACCTAATATTTGCTTTTTTTTTCTGCTAATGTGTATGGTTTATGTTCCTCCCACACACCCTCCCAGTATGCTATGGTCTGAAACAATGCAAAGAGAAGTTGCTCATTTGAATACCACGATTTTAAGAGTGCTCTGATATTCACAGGATGAGTTGTGGCCTTTGCAAAGACTGAGGCATTAGTTAGAAGTCAGGGGTTTGCAGAAATTTACCCTGCTATAGAGTGCAAAAACTTACCTGTGTTTGTCCTTTTTTTCCCAGCAATGGGTATTTCTTAGCATCTGCTAAAAAGGATAAAATCAGAAGGGAAACACCACAGATTGCAGTAACCCTTTTTTTTTTTTTTTAAATCAGCATGTGAAATGGTGCCTTGTTAGAGAAGCCAAAGGCTGTAACAGTTACTTTGACAGAGTTTTATCAGTGCAACTTGTTCATGGTCATGAGCAGCCTGCTGTTTCTAGCCTAAGAACTTCTGTCCACACATGCCTATCAAGCAGATTCTGAGCAAGCAAATAGTTTTCTAAAGCACATCTAATTTCTGTAGAACTTAGAAGGGTATTTATGAAATGGAGAGGAACTGGGGATAGAAGAGGGTTTGTCTTGGCAGGGTTTTCTGGGAAACAAAAAGCTGAAGGTGGCAGGGAAAAGAGATGACCCAAACCAGCCCCCCTTTGTTCTGTGGGAGGCAGGGTATGCTGGCTGCTGCTGGTGTGCAGTCACAAGGATCCCTGTGGGAGTCTGCGACTGGCACTTTCTTCTGCCAGCAGGCAGTAATTTTTCTGAAGTTTGAGGGACATGACTGATCAGTGACATTTTCCTGCAAGGTAAATCAGTGGTAGATTTGACTCTTGACCTTTTTCTTTTGATGTTTTGATCACTACTAATTCATACAATGAAGCTTAATATGTTGCTCTTTTCTATTAGCTCATTTCTATGTTTGAGGTTTTTAAGCCAAGTATCATCTGCTTGCTGTGCACAGTAGAAAAGGTAGAAAACCTCTAGTGGAAAGGTGGTTTTGAGTTGATGGTCAGGAGATTTTCTGGTTTCTAAAAAGCTTCAGTTCATGGTTTTGACCCAGAGTACTGCAGCAAGTGGAAAAAAATATGGGGGGTTTGTATAGCAGAAACAACAGTTATAATGTAGTGATGTTATCTGGAGGTATCATGTTTGGTTGGAGTGCTGCTGGGAAATCTGTGCAAGCACCCTGCCAAAAAAAAACTAACCACCAAACAACAACAAAAAACCCAACACCAAAAACCAAAAAAAACCCAACCAACCAAACAACCACTCATAAAACCAAAACAAAACCCCCAAAAAACAACCAATCAAAAAAAAAAAAAACAACCCCCCAAAAAAATCCAACCCCAAACCCCCCTTCATGCTTACAGAAGTTTCCAGTCCAAGTATCTAAGACAAAAGAAGGCAGTCGTTGAAGTGCCTGTAGGAGGAGCAAGATAGTTTTCTTAAGCTATATAACTATCTCACAGATGACTAGAATAATACAGAACTTACAAGCAAGTATAAATCTGTCCCTTCCATGTTTATGGGGCCTCTCCATGACCTGAGAATACTTTTCCATCAAAATAGACTGCACCAGGGTGAACATCCAATCACAACACCTGTGTCCAAAAAGCTTGTAAAAGCTACATGTCCTCATTCAGTTAGCATTGGATGTGGCTGATGGCAAATGAAGTGATGAGGAATACTACAGCCAAGGAGAAGGCAAGGTTCCTCTATAGGAATATTTTCTGTATAGGGAAGAAAGGGCAAGTATAAAACTATTTCTGCAACAGAAGCACTTGTGTATGTGTTGTTTTATCTTGTGTTTACCAAGAGTTGTCCAGAATATGAAATTCTGGAATTGCGTGGGCTCCAAAGTTATGTACAAAATCTCAGAAGGCTAAGTCTTGTTTTGTTGCCTTTTTTGTAAAAGTAAGGTTGCTTTCCCAATCATCGTCACATGCTGGTGTGTATTTTACAATTCTTGTCTGCTTTTAAATTGGCTTGGGGTGAAGTGCTGGGGTGGGGGTCAGCAATCCACTGTTGCTGTGATGCTGGCTCTGGTTTTCGTGCACCAGCAGAGCACTGTTCTTAATCCTCTTCCCCAGCTCCCTCCCCCTCAGCATGGAGAGACGTGAAAGTATTCCAGACAATAGCTTCTGTATTCTGTAAACACACCAAAGGTCATAAAAATACACTGTGATAACTTTAGCTCCTGCTTTTCAGTCTCTGCCACCCCCATTTGACCTCATGTGATTGTGTAAAAAGGTGAATAGTCATCTTCAGGTTTAACAGTGGGGAAAAAGTGAGCTTGGTCACTTCTGTAACAGGAGAAACCTTCCCTCAGTATGTGTTGCTGGCTTCAGGGAGTTTTGTTTGCTTTTTATGTTTCTGTGTCTTGGCAGCACTGAGGCCAACTATAATAGGCTTCTGCCCAGAGTTTTACTTGAGTAGTCAGAAAAGTCTTCAGTTACCTGTGATTAGATACGGTTGTTTTACCCCTTGGTTAACGTTTGCATACAGTGCTGTCAGGGGTCATTCACTTGATGTGTAACTCACAAATGTCACAAGAATGGGACATTTAGCAGAGTCTAAACATTTATTAGTACAGGCCTACCCTACCCCATTCTGACACAGCTTTTATTCTGGAGGTTTTATTCTATAAAAGTAATGAAAGGAATTTGTGCTCTCTTTAAAATGTTTCATAAGCTCTTTCAAGAGAGGCATGAAGTAGCATGTCGATAAATTGAAATCAGGACTGTAAAACAAAGCTTTAGCTTTTTGTGGCATCTACTGATTTCCAGACTCTGTGCACATCTCCCTCAAGCCTGGCAAGACAGTGAAGACATCTGTTTCTGTGAATGAGCAGAATGCACTTGGCCTATGAGCAGAAGGTGTGTTTCAGCCTATGGTATCATGGTTTTGCTGCAAGAGCTTCCAGGAAACATACCTTCTGCGTGTTTAAGGTTGATGGTAGACAATGTGAAAATATGGAAATCTGTTCCTGATGGGTATCCCTCTTTCCTCTTC
>NW_009942566.1:28045-63468 GCF_000696875.1 Nestor notabilis | reverse complement strand
CCCCCCCCCCCCCCCCCCCCCCCAAGTTAGAAGTGTCTTATCTAACCTCTTTGATAACAAGCAATGTGAAGGTGTTAACTTGCCCCAGCCTATTTGAAAGCATCGAGAGATCTATAACCCCAGTGGAAGTTGATATGTCAAAGTGGGCTGCTGGAAAGAGCTGCATCCAAAATTGGCAATTAACATTTGAAACCATTGATTTCAGTGTCTTCTGTTTGGAAATATATGATCTGACTTCTGCTGTTTTATTTAGGGTTCCAAGGATTGTCTTTTTTTGTCTTGTGTCTTCTGCTCAGCTGTGAGGATGTCATCCTAGCCTCATTGCAGTCAACAGTAAAGCCCTCATCTGATATCAGTTGGACTCCCAGTGCTCTGTTGCTTGCTCGCAGTGCACAGCAGGCTCCTCAGCTTTTTGAGAGGTTGGTCTAACTGGGATAAATTCCAAAAGATGATGTACTTGGGCCCCCACTGCTTCAGCCCAAACTGGAGTCCCAGAGCCCTATCTTAGTCAGAGGCTAATCTCCAGAGCTGCCATCCAGGACAATGGCCACAGAACTACACAGCTCTCTGGAGCAGCAGCTGGGGCCTGGCCAGGCCTTCTTCTTCCAGCACCTATCCTTTTTGCACAAAGCTGGAGGGCCTGGGGCTTTCCAGAGCATGCAGGAGGGAGAGTTTGTGACTGTCCAGGCTGCTGCACTACTGGAGCTCGTGCCACCAATGGCAGGAGTGTCATACTGCATGGGCACTTCTGCAAACAAGCAGGGTGTTCTCCCCCATCTTGTATGTTCCCTGCTCCTCTGGAGTCATTGAGAAGGAACGGCTTTGCTCATGCTCTTAACCCTTGCAGGATCTTATGTGTTATTTGGCCCAGGTACTTCTTTTACATGAGGCTTGCAGTTTTCCTCAACCACCTCTGTACCTCTGGCTTCCTTGTTAATTCTGTCTTTGCTTTTGGACTGGCTTGAAAGCCAGACCATTCCATGCTGCTGTCAATATGTAGACCTGCAAATCCCCATTCCCTTTAAATTCTTTTAATTCTTTGGTTTTGCACTAAAAGCAGTGATAGCTTAGAAAGAAAAACAAAAAGAGAGTTCTTCATGTAATCCAAACTTCAGCTCCCTCGATTGTTGGCTCCACTTTCCTGGCTTGTGATGTCAAGAGAAGTCTTGGAGATTAAGAACACATATAAAATCTCACTGGCTGTCTTAGTTACCCTACTGGGAAATGTTGCAGGCCCTTTTTTCCCTCTGCCAAGTAAAATCTTCAGAAGTTTAATTAATAATAGTAATAAAAAAAAGTCTGAAGGAAGTCAGGGCTTCTACTGAAATGAAATGGATGTGGGCCTCCTGAGCAGGGCATAGTGTAGAGCTGCCTTCTGGCCAGGATTCATTAGCATCCCACCTGCCCACCACCAGGAGTGCTGATGCATCCGGTAGTATCACCACACCTGCTACTCCACATTGCCTAATCCAGACTTGGACTACGTCTGCTCTGGTCACCTGCCTGGCTGCTCTAGATCTGCACTTTCTCCAAAACTGGGAAATCCTTAAGACTTTTCTCTTCACTTTTCTTTATTCTCCCTAGGCCATCAAACAAGAACATCCGCATTGCTACTGTGGGTCCCCTTGGGCTCCCATGAGCTTTAATGTTTTGAAATGATTGGGTGGTAATTTGGCTTCTTTAGAATTTAAATACACCTAAATATTTTAAGACCTATAAATGAGATTTGATTAAGTTTAATGTTGAATGGAAGCAGTGGTGCGTTGTTTCTTTTCCTGTAATGTGTTCATATACATCTGACACAAGAAGAAAATTTGTTTTTAAGGATACTGTATTGTCAAAAGAGAAACTTTCCCTGGAGCCCTCTTAAGGTGGTGAAAAACAGCCCTAGCCTTGCTCTAGTCTGCACTCAGCCACACTGCTGTAAGCGGCGGAAGCTCAGTGTGGCAGCAAATCTTATACCTTTGCATTATTAATCCCATATACTGTTTGTTATCTACTTGCTCCCATACTCCAGGATAAAATCATGTCTTCTGGGGACTGAGACACACTAGGAAGGACTAATTTCAAAAGCAACTGGGATAGGGCCCAGGGAGCAGAAGGTCCAGCTCCTGGGGTTGCTCCAACTTTCCCTATCTGAGTGTGCACTGGTTAATAGTAATGGAGGGGGCAGACCCTCCATTTCCTGTTGTATTTTCATCAGATAAAGCAGTAATTTCTGTCTTAACCTTTCTAAGGGAGCAAACTTTCACTTCATTAACACTGGTGTCATTAGCCAGACGGGGTAATACACCATGTGATCCAGACCCGGCTGTGACCTGCATGGAGCCATCCAGTGGCAGGGCTAATTAGTGCCTTAGTGCCACGTGAACAGTTCTTCACAGTCATTTTGGCTGAGGCCCAAACTAATTTTGCGTGAAACATTAAGCAGCCAGTGCCTGGTAACTAATTTTGGCCTCTAACTGCTTTAGCAAGACCTCCAACCCTGCCACCGAGGATAAATGACATCCTGTTGTTATCTGTCCTCTGGGCAGCTGCTAAATTCCCACAGCAGCTTTGGTTTGCAGTGTCTGTCAAAGGATAGTGCTTCAGGCATTGCAACGTGTCCCTGATAGGAACGTGAATAATGAATGTAATTAGGGGCTGACCAGGCAGAGACACATTAGGCCTGGGTGGCAAAAGCTAAAGTTGGGCCCTGGAAATATTTCTCCCTTTCTGGTCTAGTTTTTGGATCAAGAGGGAGAGGAGGAGGGAGCAGGAGTACTGAGGCAGGGCTAACAGCTCTCTCCAAGTTCCCAGCAGACACAGACTGATGCTTTTATGCACTTTGCCTCTGATCATTTGGTGTTGCTGTGCAATATGACTACAAGCATAGCACTGTGAGAGGCTGCAGAAGAAATACCTCCAGTGAAGGACTGTTTGGGACTACAGAAGAGTGTGGTGTGTTTTGGCAGGGGTGCAGACAGGGTTTACCCAGGAGATGCAAGAAAGCTAATTGAAACTTTCTGATTAGCTGGATTTTGTAGTTGGGCAAGTTGCCAGGAATCCATAATATTAAATTCTCTTGTGTTGTTAAATAATGGTTTGGTGTCTATTCCCAAGGGTCTTTTAGCTATTTTCCTGGCGCCTACTGTCTTAGATGCTTGAGGCAGCCCCAGTTGTGTGGAGGACAGGCCCTATGTGACCCGAGTGAACTTCAGTGTGTGCATGTGCATCGTGAGAACATGTTCTGATTGCTGGTGTTTCACTGAATCCTGACACCAGATTCTTTTCTATCTGCTGTTGTTGACAATGGCTAAGCTAAATAAATGCTGTCTACATTAAACTTTTGGGGAATGCATCAGGAAGAATAATGGGAAACTTTTTACTAGGCAGGGGAAAAAAAACCTAAACAGAACAACCCCTCCAAACCCCAAATTCCTCCAAAACCCCCAAAGCAAGTGTTCGTACACAAGTAAAAATTGCTCTCCTGCCTCTGATTCTTAAACCTAGTTGCTGTAACAAGTGGTCCCAATAATGTAATATTGAGAATGCCTGCTTCTGCAATTTTGTATCGAGGATGTATACTCTATGTTAGTGTGGTTTTGGTGTGTTTTTTTTTTCTTTCTTAGATGTTTAGCTTACATTTCCCCATGAGAAATCAACCCTTTTCCAGCTGAAGCTTCAGAATTACAATAGGCAATACAGTAATAAGTTAAGGAAGCAAAATTAAGCAACTGGTTTAAGACTGAAATTCATAGTATCTATGACAGTCAGATTATCATGTAAGGATCTCCACACAGTTCGAATGAGGCTAAACAAATGTCTTTACAGGCTGGATATCTAGCATTCAAGATGTCGGGTTTCAGCTATGGGACTGGGATTTGCCCTGAGGTAGAAGTTTATCTACTAGTAAAATAATGAGCTGGTGCAGCCTCTGAAACGAAGCAGAAAAACAAAGCCCCTGACCGTTTGCAGTCAGTAAAATTTACAAGGCCCTGTTTATAAGGGGATTTTTCTGTGGTTCTGGACATATGTAGGTTTATGTTTACACCTGACCTTCTTAAAATATTTTGTTTCCTGGTTTCTGTACTTCACTGAAGTGCTCTGCCCTTTGCTTTACAGACCATCACCATATAACATTTAACAATTCCAAATTGATTAGGTTTAGTGAAGGATGAAGTGATCCCTATTTGTGCATGTTTTTCTGAAGTACTGCTGACAAAAGCTATGTAAATGTAACACATGACTACTGTTTATGGTGGATTAAGCTTGTTCAGCATTTGTTGGTAATGTACGCAGTTTGCAAGTAAAATAAAAGGATTTTATGGTGGGTTGTTTTTGTGATTTGGGTTAATAATTAACCTAACCTGACAAAAAGTATATGGCAAAAATAGCTAGACTAGACACATATGTGACAGAAGTTTTTCAGGAAGAAGATGACCTTTGGAAGTGAACAGCAAAGCTATTATGTTAAGTCTGAAGATGAGGAATCAGTCTAGCTAGATTATCTTTTTTACAGTGAAATACAGTTTAAATTGTCTCTTTCTGATGCTCCTGTCAGCAGTATGCTCCCATCTGCCTACCCCTCCCCTAAGAACACAGCTCTCTGTGATAGCACCCAAGCCAAACTATGCTATGCAAGTTGTGTCAAATCAGGAAATTTTAGAGAATATGTGGACCCTGGGGCGAAAGCTCTATAAAGGCTTTGACCCATGGAACCATGGCAAAGCTACTGTGTTTCTGGGCTAATTTCACTTCTGTTTCACCTTTGTAGTTTACTTTTAACAGAGGTAGCCTCCATATAAGAAAGGCAAACTACAGTGGTCAGTGTCTAGCAGTCTTGTGAGGTTGAACTATGATGGAAACCAGTTTGGATCTTTAAGCTACAATGTGAGTGGAAAAAAAAGGATGATCTAACTAATAGCACACCAGTCGGCAACATGTGTGCTGTGGTCTTGGATTTTCTGGCATCTAACAAATTCTTTTTGACCTGGCCTTGCATATTGTCTTTTTGTATTTAAAAATAAAGAGAAAAAAAAATAGAAAAGAAGAAGCTTATGTTCCTCATTATCAAGGGCAGTGGAAAATCTGCAAAAATTCAGACTAGAAAAACAAAGCAGTTGAAGTCAGTGGGTGGTCTGTGTTCACCGCAAGATATTCTTAAGTGTCTGGACACTGAATTTGTTGTAATCACTTTGTTTTATAAGCATATATCTGTGTGGGAAGAGAGTGGGGGAAAGAGAAAAGTAGCAAATGTTATTTACCGAGACAATGTGTTCCTACCAATACTGATTTTAATAAAGAAAGTAAACATGTTTCTGGAAAGGAAACATGAAATAGTGTATTGTTAAGAATCACCTTGTTTGTATTTTTGTTTCACAGCCCAGCCTCAGTTCTTCTGAGTCACTGAATTTAATTTGACTTTTAATCTTGCTTTTGTTTCTTACTTAAATGAAGCTCATATGTTAAATACGTCTGGTTCCTTTAAAAAATGCTGATCAATTGTAAGTCCTAAACCCAAGGATATTTGATCTCTTTGTTGGCTAGAAGAGGCAGACTTTTCTTGCCTTTGTTTTTTGGGGAGTTGTCTCCATTGCAGTGCATTTGCCAGCATCCAGGAGGCTTTTTAGATTTAGAATAACCAGGTAGGTGCAGCCCTACACAAGTGGGCAAAGCTTCTCATGTTACTGGGTGGATGTGCCATATAAGCAACAGAAAACTTGGGGGTTTTGTTGATTTTTTTTTTCTTTTTAAAGAAGAGCAATGAAATTCTATTTTTTTTTTTTTTTTTTTTTTTTTAAGAATACTGGAAAAAGTTATTTTGTATTTAGTCTGTTCCTGTCCAGGGCTGCCCTCACTTTCCCTGCATAACATATATAGTTCTGGGATCACTTTAATGTGCCAGGGATGGATGTCTTCCTGCAGGGTGACTGAGGAGTTCTCTCCCTTCTGCCTGTGGGTATCAGGCTCTGTGCAAGATTATCTGAACAGGCTTTTACCAAACACTCAGATTTGAGTTGATCCTCAACCCTGTGAGCCTTGTGCCTGCTCCTGAGCTCCTGAGTCCGGGTGCATGAGCTGGACACCTGTCCCTGCAGTGACAGGGCAAGGCCTAGTGGGTACCTCCCTCCTTCTCCATGGGGAAACCCACTCACTCTGCAGCCTGGGGTACAGCAGGGTATTTTCTGTCCTACACACAGTCTGAGGTGACAAGTAGGTAAGGTCCCACAGCATACAATTTCTATATAGCCTGAGTGTCGGGGCAATCTCTACTGTTCAAATTCCTCAGTAGATAATACTGTGCTTGTAGATGTAATTCCACATTTGCAAACTCTTGCTGTACTTACATCACCCTCTGCATTATTGTTATGACCTCTTATGGAGCTTTCTTAGTGAGTTATTTCTTATTTTTCAGTTGCTAACTCAGCAAGCTGGACTGTGAAGGTGAAATTGTGATAAGAGCATTTTTGTTCTAAGCTAAATGGGGTAGTGCTCTGTATTGCTGATAGCTGACTGCCTTGCAAAACTCATGTTGTAGGAAGTTCCTCAGATAATGTAATTTTGTTTCCTGTTTCTTTCAAAGCAAGAGCCAGGAATTTTTTGTTTACATCTTCTGTGCTCCTCTTTCCTTTGTCTTATTAGACAAGGCTGAACTAAAGTAGCAAATCTGACTCTGCTCCACGGATGGGCGAGGTTTGTAGCAACTCCGACCTAATACAGAAGCAAATTCCATTATTAAGTTGCCTCCTGAGATTGTTTTGTTCCTGACTACTGCGTCCCACCCCAGAGCTGATATAGTTCAACCCTCAGACACTTTTGCACACTTTCTTGGTGTTTGGTTTTGGGGTTTTTTGGGCAAGGAGGTTGTGGGGTGTTTTGCTGTTTGTTTTTTTTTTTTTTTCCTGATAATAAAACTCTTTGGTATACATCATGGTGCAAGGCAACTTGCAGGAATATCCAGTATGCTGTCCTTGAAGCTGAGTGATCATCCCCAGTTTATGCATCCCCATCAGTAGGAAAGGTCATGTCTCACTTTTGAGACCACCTCTTCTGTGGGTTGTAGAAGATGAAGGAGCAGCTTCCACTTGCTTCATGCTGCTTTGTGCATGAGCAGGGAGGTGTCTACAGCCCATGTCCTTACATGGTTGCAGCAGCAGCATTAGTCCTTCTGTTTCTGAGGCAGCTGTTTGCAAGCACAAGAGGAGACATTTTCTGCCTGGAGAGCTGCTCACCTTCTCTGGAGAAAATGTGGCGGGTGAGATAGGAACAATCCACATTCTGGATGCAGGAGAGAAGCTATTATTCCTGAGTAAAATAAATTTAATTTAAAAGGTACATTTCATTCTCTGTGAAGGTTAGATGCCTCTTGCATGTTATTGATATCTCACAGGATTTCAAGATTCAAATGCTTCCAAATGGTTGAAACACAACACAAGTGAATTATGTGCTGTGCTTTACACCATGTATTATATAACAGCTAATTCAAAGTGTCCCACAATTTCTCAGGACCAAACAAATGGATGTGAGGCCTTGTATATAAATCTCCTTGCACCAGCAGCAGAGTGTTGTTTGTTTTGGTTGAGTTTTTGTTGGTACTGTTGGGGTTTTTTTGGCTAGTGGAGGATCTGCCCTTTTTATATTATACAGTTGCATGCAGATGTGTTAAGTGTGTCTTCTTTGGTGTCATTAAGGTGTCCTTCCTTGCCTGATTTATATCCATACTCAGCCCTCTACACTACCAAAAGGGCGCAAAAGAGCTTTAAGATGAATGAAAACAAAAAAACCCTAAACAACTATTTTTGCTGGATTGTACAGCTTTTCCTGTTTTGCATGTTACCACTGATTATAACAACTCAAATTCATAGGAATGTAAGTGCCAAAGCTGTGTATTTAATTGTAGGATATATCCCTACAATTTATGGTAGAAGTTCAGTTAATTGTAGAATTAAATGACTTTGTTTTCCACTGCTGTGGGTCTCTATTGAATTTGGCAGAAGTTCAAACGGCCTTGTAGCATCCAGCCTTTGCTGGATCATAAAGCAAAGACCCTCCCTAAGAACACAAATGGAATTTCTTTCCACCACTGCAGTGAGATTAATGACAGTGTTACTCGGGTTTTCTCTCCTCCTTTGTCCTGTAAGCCTGAGCTCTATTTGACTAAACTGCCTTTTAAAGAAAACAAACTAAAACTCAGGCTGCCTAAATTCCTCTGAAGCACCATTCAAGGGGCAGTATTTTGTTCATCCCACAAACCTTTCGTGGCACTGGATTTTGGGCAGGAGACATACAGGATCAGGCATGCTGGCAGAGACTACTGGGGAGAAAGGGGCCACACATCAGCTGATGCTGCTGATGTGGTGATGGATTAGTGAACAGAGAAAGGTTCGCATTGTGCTAAAAATGGAAGGATTAGCAGCTGCCCTTGTTGAGTCAGGCTAAAGGGAGGAGGAGGAGGAGGACAGCAACATGCTGTGGCACTGGTCTGTATTAAATTCGCTATCAGCATCCTTCTTTACTGCTGATCTTCCTCCTCCTTCTTCGCTGAGTAAAATACTTCTGGAAACCTTCCTTCATATCAAAGAAGGAAGACTTTATTTTTATTCTTTCCCTTTTGTTTATGTTTTTTTTAATTACTACTCTGCTAAATGCATTTTAAACTTTTCAAATATGTTTAATCCGGAGTAATTTCCAGATAGAAAAGAGTTAGAGGTGCTATCTTAACTGCAAAGCAGATTCCAGCCTGAAGTAACAACCAGAGATGATTGTACATAAAGATTTATTAAATGCTACAGCTGGGTGGCTGGACAGTGTGTCCTCACTGAGATCTTTTCATGTGACATGAAGTTTGAATTCAGATCCACTTCTAAAATGAAGTGTTTTCATTTCCTCAAAAAAGAGTAATTTGGTTGCTCATGTTGATTTTTAGCACTTATTTCCTTAGGGCCCACTTCACTATTGTGGTACAGTTCATCAATCAAGACTAATGTTTGGCACAAGACCTGTTTCAGTAATGCCAACAGTTACCATAAGCACTGATGGACTCTGGTAAGAGTTGAGTAGCTTGCTCAGATGCTTGCTGCCTCTTGGTGTCTGCTCTCCCCTCTGCTGGGGGTGGCTGCCACCCCCAGAGACTTGTCGAGAGGGGAGGTGTTTCCATGCCTGCTAACGTCTGTGTCAGAAAGGGCTGGAACTGAACCTCAAATCACTTCTGACTATGGTTCTGAGCTCACTTACTGGGATGTGCATGCGAGCAGCTGTGTTACCACATAAATCCCACATGCCACTGGCCTGAATCTACTGAGCGGGTGGTGGTGTATGCATCATTGCGTGTGCTTCCCAAAGCTGATGCAGCTCCTGTGGCTGTGCTTAGGTGCTTTGCTGAATTAGCCTGCTGCCCCTTCAAGATCCCCCAACACTTTTAAATGCCATTTGGCCAAACAAAATTGTATTCCCCAAGGAAATGGATTAAAATCAGCCAGATACCTTTGATCTTAGTCAAATAGTTAAAGGTGAATGAAACTCTTCTTTTCAGAGTTGCACTGCAGTCTGAAAGCAGTCAGTGAAACTTATTCCTGATGGATGAATCTAGAGGTAAGGATTGTTCCATGGAAAAGGCAATAAAACATGGGGCTTGAACTACCTCACTGTCAGGTGGTGAGACAACGCAGTGGCCAGGGCACATGCAGTGCTCACCATTTTTAACTACTGCAACTCCCCACTAGGTCAGCTGCACGTGTAGTGCTCATGGGGTCAGCAGCTTTTTGTGAAACCTGGAACTTCTACTATGGGCAGCAAGATCAGGCTAATACTAATACAGGGTAATTATTTGTGGTATTTTTTTAATACCTTCAAAGAGCTTTGTGGATTAATATTGGTATTTTAGATCTAATTATAGATAGCTTCTGACAAAGAAAACCCACAAGATTCTTAAAATGTGTTGTAGTATGGTACACCAGGACAAATTATTCTCGACCACTTTCCATTAACCAGTCTGCAACATCTCTTGGCATTTCAGATTTCTTTTAGCTTAAGGAAAAATACAAGTCCAAACTTAAGAGCCCAAATTCTGAAAATGGAGCACTTCAATAAAAAGCTCTGTTCCATTAATTTCTTTTGTCCTATATGAGTTAAGTTTCTGCGAGCTCTTCAGAAGAAACCCAAATTAAATGCTTAATTTGGGTTTACCCATTTGAAAAACGTTGTCTCTGCAAGACAGTTTGCTGATGTGAAGAACTTTGTTTACCATGATGGTCAAAGAAAGTAAAAGAAGCTTTTTGAAAGTAGTGTGATTGATTAAAAGAAAAAAGCTGCAGAGGAGAATTAATAAATGTAAGTGCTGTTTAAAACAGATGATTCCTCTTATTTGAGAGCAGAGGAGTCTCTTTAGAGTGCCTGGGGTGCTCACCATGTGGGGTCTGCTTAGCCACATCCCTTCTGAAAAAGGACAGAGAAACATCTGAAGACAAGAATATTCCTACTCATTTGTCAGAATTGTGATTCTCTGCCTTATTTTCTGTCACATAATAATCTAGAATACTTACGATCTCCATCTGAAAGGAGAAGAGGCATTATAGGTACATGCAAAAGCATTTAGGGAAAATAATGAGAAGAACTTGTGAAGTAAGAAAGCCTTTCACTGTTTGTCCTCTCAGAAAGTTGCTTGGGAAGTTAAGACAGAAGGAGGCTAGGAAAAATTGGGCTGTCTCACTTCAGATTTTTCTTCTCCTTTAGGAAAACAAATCCATTTTAAAAGCAGAAGTTAGAAAGAAGGGAGCACTTTCATTCAGTGTCATGTCTTATCTTGCTGTCTTTAGACTATGAGTTTTTTCCCAATCTTTAAGCATTATTGTTGCATGAGGCTTTCATTGTGATGGGCACCTGTCATAGCTGTGAAGGGCATACCACAAGGACAGCTGAAATTAATGCTGCAAACCTAATGAATCTTAAAGACTTGGAAGGGATCTCTCATGCAAAGACTAGGTCATGCCATTACACCATATCAGCTGAGGCTTTCTGGTTGAGTCTTGAACACCTTCTATGTGGAGCTTGCACAGCTGCTCTGGGTGCCTCTGCTGGGCCTCCAACACCTTCCTTGAGAGGAATGTAAGAAAATTCTGCAACACTTATTCTTGTAGCAAACATGCACTGGCTGTACAGGGATATGCCAGCAGTCTTTATCTGCAGAGAGGCAAGGCAATGGAGAAAATTCCCTTTTTTATTTTGAACCCCTACAAATACAAGAAGGTTTTGTAGTCTCAACAAAAGCGGGGGGAAGTTCATACCATGTACTTGAAAATGTAACTTATTTATGTGGATAATATTATTGTGTTAGTTAGATGTATGAGAGAAAAAAACATGTCTAGAGTGTACATTTTTTGACATAATGTGAAGAATTGGATGCCTTTTATTTGAGACATGGAATAAATCTCTCTCACATTACATAAATAAATTGAGACCAGTCCATGCACCATGTTGAGGTACTTGGATGGATATGAAGTTAGAGCTACAAGAACGTGTTCAATAATTCATTCAAATTAGTCCACTTAGAAACCAAAACCAAAATTTGATTGCTGTGATTTCCTCAAAGAGATGGTACAATGATTGAGATCCTGAAGAGCTATCCAGAATCCTTATTACATCCTGATAGATGTGATTTTCAGGATGGTGACTTAAAGAATAAAAATGACAGAAGAAAAACCAACAAAAGAAAGTTCTCCAACTCATGGTCAGTAATCAGGAGTTACCCATGGTTACTCAAATTCATTCCTTCCTCTGTTATAGCTCAAGAGGATTTATAAATTAGCCCTGGGTTTTTTTTCTCTTTTTGGGGGGTTTGGGTTTTTTTGGGTTTGTTTGTTTGTTTATTGTTTGGTTTTGTTTTTGTTGTGGTTTTTTGGTTTTGGGTTTTTTGGGGGGTTTTTTTGGTTGTTTTTTTTGGAGGGGGGGGGCAGGTTTGGTGTTGTTTTGGTTTTTTTTCCGTGTTAAAAGTAAAGGCTGATGCAAGTAGAGAGGCTGAGAGTGTGAGATACTTGGCATCCCTTCTTCCCTTACAATGTCCAATAAGTTTCTTTCTTCCTGTGGAGAAATAGTAAAGGAAAGGAGCCCTTCAGTGTACAATCCTGATGTGCACAAGCTCCTCTGCACGCTCTGACAGACCAGGCTGTGGGAGCAGCTGTTGCAAGCCTGCATGCAGATGGCTGCATCCAGCTGGTGTCTGAGTATGCTTATGCTAAGATTAATCACTTTCTAACGTTAATCACTTTCTACCCCTTTAAAACCCTATGGTGAATTCCAGTGAATCCTCTTTCCCCAACAACTGATGGAAGGTTTTTCACGTATAGGCCCAAGGTGGCCTTCAGATGGGCTGATAGAACATTGATGTGGTTTCTCTAGGACAGGCAAGGACCTGGACACCTGAATACTTGTGCTTTGCCAACTGTATCTCTTAGGCTTGATTTGGCTACCAGTACCTTTCACACAGTTCAGGTGCATATGCTGAATATGCTCATGCCTGACTTTCAATGCAAATCTGGCCTTTTAGGAAGTGCAGTTCAAGTACAAATAAAATTTAGATGTTATATCCTGTATTATTTTAAGAAAAGTTTGAATTATTTTGATGTAGCCTGACACATACCTGCTGCAAGGAATGTTGACATTTTTTAAGTCCGTGCAGTCACCTGAGAAAACGTTTAACATTTGTTTTCTACAAGGTTTGGATATGATCTGTTTGAAAGAACTGTACTTATGCACAGCTCAGGCACCAAAACTGCTGGGACTTTGCCATTTTCTTTTACCTTTGGAACTATAATTTTGAACAACCTTCTTCAATAGATTCATAGCAGCAAATGAATTTTCAGCAATGAATCTCAATTCCTTCTTCTGCATACAGATGGTATCTGTTAGGGTTGTTAGTACATTATGAATACAAAAGGCCAATTTCTTTGACAGGAAACAACCTTCTATGAGTAATTTATAGCTAAACACTTCTTGTAGCTGAACAAAGTATTAACACATGTATGAGTCCTCCATTTAGTTTCAGTGACAGTGAGTCACTTCCCTTGTTTTTGTTGGTCATTCAATAGCAAAAGAGAAGATATCTCAAGCTGTGCGAAGTTTCTATTTGTTAATAAATGGTCTTCTGGTTGCTAGTGCCCCTTCAGTGTTAATACTGGAAGTGATTCCCCTCTCATGCCACCCTTGAAGCATTTTTCATTTGAAAAAAATTCTCTCCTCTACATAATATACAATGTCATTTGAGAATAAATACATCTCTCTTTTAAACTATTAAATCTCATGCTGTCCAAAAGACTTGCTTTTGCTTTAGTTCCAGGAGCTGATAAAGCTACAGCAGTGGTCTAGGTGCGTAAGTTTTCCATACAAGGTAGATACATATGTGTAAGTCTGGTATGTGAGACCGTAGGGATGATCACCACAGCATCTTTGAAAAACTCTTTCTCCCCTCTTCAGATAAGTGTATTGTGCAGTTACTAATCTTCAAGTGCTTTACTTAGGCAAATGGAAATGGGGGGAAAAGAAGCATAAAGTATTTCTGAAAAAATGCACAATCTGTTAGAGTTGAGCAGATGCACAGGCACTGTTCTCATACCCTGCTCAGTCAGCTACCACAGTACAGTGCCACAGAGGTGGTGATTTTTAAAGTAAGGTCACAAAATTTTCTGAAGAATGGCAGAAGGTCCTACACTTCTGATGTCTTCCTTTTACTGACTTTTAACAACGAGCCTTGATGGATCTTGACGCTCCCAGCTCTGGACAGTCTGTTTTGAAACATAAATCAAAATCTCTAACTTCTAAAGCAAATACCATCTAAGAAGCCCCTGTCAACATACTTGGCTTTGCCTTCCATTGCCTTTTACTTTTAAGTATTTCAGAAAGCTTTGGACAAGCCCAAAGGGGCTGAGTGCCCCCTTCCAGCCTCCTGCATTTGCCACCACTCTGCTTTCCCAGGGTCTGTGCGTTTTTCTCATGTTGTGCTCATACAACAGCATCATACCAAGCACAGTGGGTTCTCTGCCTTCTAAAAGAGTTTCCTCCAGAAAACATGTCCTACTCATGCCTATGAGATAAACACATGTTGAAAAGTTTTTTCTAGCTTGGGACTGTAGAAAGAGCGCAAACAGATTTTCCCCTGGCTGTCTGAGATGTGCAATAAGTGTACTTTTGATAAAGACTTTGAGGAAAATGGGGAAATGAACAATGGAGGAAGGAAATGCAGCAGATATTGGAGGAACCTGATACAGCCTGTGATCCCCTCCAACTGTAACAAAAGCAATCATCCTCTATTTCTGTACCCCTGTCGTTAGGGTTAAAGGAGTCTTTGGTATCCAGGCTACGCTGAAACTAGACAGGTTATTTAGTAAACTAACCAGGTACTCCATCAAAAGGCAGCATGTTAGTGCTTTTCATTTACCAAAATATGTGGAGTAGGAGAAAGTATATTATACAAGAAGGCTATGCTATAAATATAGACAAGAAGTGTGCAGCCTTATTATCTGTTATCAAAGACTCAAAGTTGGAGATTGTTCACCACTACTTGGATTAATGGTGTATCTCAACACTGACATTCTTTCAACAGAGCTTAGTTCAAATGCTGTTTGGGATCTAGAGATGGTAGCTAGCTCTATTGAGCAAAGCTACTTCAGGAATCTGGCTCAGATTCAGGTATGCAGGAACTTATGACTGTTTATCCAAACTCTTGAATCACCCTCACTTGTATCTGAGCAGTCTTGGCTGGCAATCAATCAGGAAAGCAAAATTCCTCACA
Organism: Nestor notabilis; assembly: GCF_000696875.1. Classification (NCBI taxonomy): domain Eukaryota; kingdom Metazoa; phylum Chordata; class Aves; order Psittaciformes; family Psittacidae; genus Nestor; species Nestor notabilis. Next base: position 48,704 of record NW_009942566.1, on the reverse strand, counting down.
GAATGCTAGAGGCAGGGATATGTTTTAAAGAGAGGGAGGATGTGAGATGCCACTGCTGGGCTGGGAGGAAAGGAAGCTGTTGCTATGATGAAGGAACACAAACATCAAGCCACTTTGTCTTTGAAGATAACAGCATGACTGTGAACCTAGACATCTCTCCAACCTGGAAAATGCTGTAGTTGCCCTTTTGGCAGTTTTATTAGTGTTACTGCTTAGTTGTGTTCTTGGGAGTCTGTTCTTCCTATCACTGCTTCTCTCGCAGCAAGTGTATGGACAAAATGAAATTGTTGTTAAGATGGAATCTGTATGAATTCAGATGCCAGCATGAGATATGGCAATAGAAACTAACATCTGATGTCTACTGGGGCTAAAGTTACCTTGAACTAGGGAGACTGCAGAACTGTGAAACTCTGGATTCTGCAAAGCTCTCCAGCAGCCCAGGGCTGGACTTGCAAGGCACAGGTGTCAAAACGCTCCAATAACCTCAATAACCTTCTTTTATTTATTTTATTTTTTTCATAATCTTCTGTAAAAGGAAGGATTTGAGCAGTAGTTGCAGTGTGGAAAAAGAGTTGAAGCATAAAAAAGGAGAGCAACACTGGGGCTTCAGAACTGGAATTCAAGCATTAGAAGTCTATCTTGGCTAAGCTATTGGCTTGTCGTGTGGCCTTGGACAGCCTGGTTTATAAAGCGGGGAGGAGAAACTGGCACAGGAACTTCTGAGATTTAAAAAATGTTTACAGAGTGCTTTGTATTTGCACCATTTTATCTTTTCAAAGTATTTATTAATTTTGAGCTAGTCTCTTATGCCACTGTAGCAGACTGAACTTTCCTCAACTGGATGTTTCTTCACAAAAAAATTCACATGTACATAAATAAGACACAACACTCCACACAAGTTCTAACCAGTTACAGAAGTCTTAATTCAGTGTTGAAAAAGATTGGGTTCCCAAGGGGGAGGAAAAGTCTTTCTGGCATATGTGTCTCATGAAGGCTTTCTTATGACTACATTTGTTAATTGCTCAGTTAAGGAAATGTTTGACTGAGAAATACACTTCATGCATGTTTTCTAACTCCCTGCTATTTTAATTCATATTGCCTCAGTGACATCTTCTGTGGTATGAAGTCCCAAAAGTATTTTGCAACAGATGTTTCTGACCATCCAAGACCCACTTTCCTGTATGAGAATAGAGTGAAAGTAGGTGCTAGTAGATTGTACAGCCTGCAGGCTGTGCTTGTTTCGAGAGACAAGAAGCCAGGTACGTGTTAATCACCGTTACAGCATGAAACCACTAGCTGCAGACAATTTGAGAGTGTCTGTCTGCAGAGTGATTCCCTTAAACCCACTTGTCTGCATAGCTTGTCTGTGTTCCCTGGGAGGCACTGGCTCCCTTGAACCACTCTAGTAAGGTGGGTTGTGAAGAGCATATGAAATAGGGGACAAAAACAACCTGAAGTCATACTGATAATTGATCTTATGGTGAACAATATGCAATAAGTCAAGGGGCTGGAAAGATGCAGAAAGAGATAAACACTTTCATAAATATGTGCTATAAATGCTCAAAAAACCCAGGATTCAGCTATAAAGGAAAATCTTTGAACAGAATGAAGACTTTGTGAGCAGTTGCACAAATGTAGTCTACAACAGAGATGATACTACAGATGCAAGAGATCACAGCTGTTGCTTGCATATACTGAAAGCCTAGAGTTCTTTATGTACAGTAGCTGTAAAGGAAATACTTCTGTGCTCATTTAAATGGCTGATGAAGTTCAGGAGCTCTGGGAGCCAGCTGCTTTCAAAGTCTGATAGTGGTAGCCAGTATATTCCATTGTTAATTACATTGTTTTTCAGTTTGCTTTTGCAAAGTAGCTCTGAATATTCAAGCAGTCATGTGATGTGTGTTTTGGATGGCCGGAGGCCTTGGTAGGTTTGTAGCACCTTCTTTACATTTCATTAACTGCAGAATTTCAGGTCCTTTTCGAATAAGCTTGGGGAGCAAACTAGCAAGGTCAGGGAATGAATGTACCTTCAGAGAAGAAAGGTACATGTGGTTCCCATCCTTGGATTTTTCAGGTGTGAAGTCATGAGGAAAACCCATTCAGACTCACGTGCCTTGGGTCAGAGACCCACAATCAATGTTGATGTATACAGATAAGTCTTATTTCCAGAAATGTCAAGAGGCACAGCAAACCACAGACATAGGTGAGATTTGTGTGACAATCAGCAGCTTTGAAAACCAGGCCCCTGCTATTAAGTGCTTACCAGCAGGCACATAATCTTGAAAATGTTGGCCAAATGCCACAAAACTGTGCTTCATTTAGAAAACAGAACTTGGTGGGGGTTTTTTGAAAACTCTAATCTGTAGTGCTGGAGCTGTGTAAACTATCTCAGATATTTCCACTGCAACATTAATGAGTAAGTCATTTACCAATGGAGAAATAGATTGGCTTGATTTTTCTCTCATTGCCTTTCTTCTGTGGTCAAGGTTGAATGACTGGAGGTGGAATGAATACTAGAGGAAGACCACTTTCTGTTTCTGCCTTTCCAGCTAAAACCCTTGTAAGAAAAAGTGCTTCTCGTTGCTGGCTCACTTTCCCGCGGGTTAGGCTGTTCTCATCCCAAACTATTTTTCAATTTGTTCAATGTGTTTTCCTTTTGCATTTTTATTTTGTGTCTATGGGATGAAACATGTTCTTAGGTTGTTATGCAGATTGCTGTGGGCATGAAGGGTATGAAATCTTCATGGTCTAATTCGTGCTCAAACACAGATTATTATGAGGGAAGCATGGCACTTGTATTCAAGAGTGCTGTTCAGTCCTTGTGTCTCATAGCGTTGCAGTATTTCAAACCACCCTTAAAATTTGAATGCCTTTTTCCCACTCTCAAAACTTTTATTCAGGAGTAAGATGAAATGAGACTGGGATGGAGCATAACATTCCCAATGGATGTACATGTTAGGTTTCTCTAAATTGCTTTGTCTTTGAACTGTTTCTTCCTGTCCAGCTCTAATAAAGTTTAAAAATCTGCTTCAAAACATTCTTCCAGTTTCAGGGGCCTTGGTATTTTTCAGTAGCACAATCACCTCATTATTCATTGAAATTAGTTACAGAAGATTAATTTTAGAAGATTAATTAACTAAAGATTGACAGCAATGACGATGGACCCGTGGGAGGGCTATGGGACTTCACGTGATGGGATTTGGACTTGGAAATTAAGAATGTGCATTTATTCACTTTTTCCATGTGTCCCATGAAGACATTTTGAACCTTGATCTTGCCTGTAAACTGTCAAAATGCTCACCTATTGCTTTCTGCCACTGCTGCATGCCTCATCAGCACTCACACTGCCACAGAGGAAGAGACCCAGCTGGTGTCTTTGCAAGAGAAATATAATGTAATATGTGGTATTAGATGCTCTAATAGCTGGGCTTAATGATCCAGTAAGACTTAAAGCCTAACTGAGTGTGCATATATGTTTGGCTTAGCATGTGGCACTGAAAGAACTCTGCAAAGCTAACTGCTTCTGTTTCTATGTAGTTATGAGTGTAAAAGCTCTAGCTTGCTGAGAAATTTGCTGTATGCATAGGTAATAATTATCACCAGCTCAGTAGCGTGATCAACAGCTTTGTATTAGCAAAGCTCTCAGGAAGACATTCTGGGATGTCAGGGACCTCGACTCTTATTGCCCACACATGTCCAGCACTTGGCAAGGAAGGTCAGTTAATTAAGAAAAAGAAATGAGGAAACTTCTGGCCAAGAAAAGAGGGAAACCTGCAAATGGAAGCCTCAAGGTCAGCCACAAAAGGGTAACTTGAGCATTACTTCTTTGGGCTCTCCTGTGAGAAAAAGGACACAAGGAAAGCACTGACTGGAGCAGTGGTGGGAGGAAAGTCCCCAGAACTTTCCCATTTCTTGCCTTGCATTTATCTCCTGCTGACCATCACAAGAGAAGGCTTTTGAGGGCAAGGATGTCTTAATATAACACGAAAAGAAATGCAGAAGCAAACCCTTGCCTGGATCCTGCTCCTTTCAGAACTGTTGTTGTCCAAACAAAGCTGAGTGTAGTTTCTGACTGGAGGCATACTAGAAGCTAGTACATATTAGTATATAACCAGAAGCTATTTTCCTCTACTCTTTTCTTTCCCTGAAGCATATAGCTTTGGGGCCCTACTTTGCTTCAACATGCAGGTTTTATGTGATGAACTGAGCCACTGTCCCCATATTCTTGTGGCTACCATAGAACCATTTTTTCTCAGACAGATCCTCATTTTTTATCCTTTATGTCCCGTTTGGATAAATAAAAAATATTTGAGTCCCTGTCTGCTACCTATTTAATATTTTTTGCCAGCCTGACCCAGGCAAAACAAGTTTGGGAGTACCAGGCTGTTCTCAGACAAATAGGAGGTAGGAGGCAAGTGCCAATGGGGATAATATAACAGATTGAAGATGAAGAACTCATCCATGTACAGCAGATGCAGATGCTCCGACTGTGAGTCTTGCAACAGGACAGAAGGACCTAGGGAATGCCTCAGGTGGTGGGAGAAGGTGTTGTGGATGGGAGATGCTTTGAGGCAGGATTGAGGACAGCTGGTCAGAGAGAAAGCAAAACTGAAGCAGGAGCTGAGGAGCTGAAAAGTGGGAGGGCATTAGGGCAGCAAGGAGAATGGGGTCCTGAAATAGGATATATGGGGTCCATACTGATCTTAGGGTTGGGTGGGTTGGAGAAGGGAGTTAAGAGGAGCAAAGAGAGTTGGGAATGGTGAGATTGTGGATGGGAGGAACATGGAGAAAAAGCTATGTGGGGCTGGATATTCACCTTTGGAAATATTGGAATGTTCTGAAGAAGGAGGAGTGGGGATATTTGATCTCTTGGGCACTCTGGGGCACAAGAGGCTGGAGACAAGACTCTGTGAGAGAGAAGAACTGGGACTGGGCTCTCTGGAATGGGGGGTTCACAGTCAGGAGAGGATCAAGGACACCTTGCCAAACTTCCCCTCAGCCTCTGGTGTGTGCTTATGGAAGGGACATCCACTTAAGTGCTCACCACACACCCTCTCATCTGCAGGGCTGCAGGACGCCATCCCCCTGAGTATTTTCTACTTTCATGATTGTGGTAGCCCAATTAATTTTCAATCATGTAACATCCCTATGGCTAATAGAACGGTGCCTTCCCTGTAAAGAGTTAGGGATACATTTTAACTGTTAATATATGAATGAAATATAATGTAATACAGTTTGTGCCATATTATAAACATATTTTAGCTGGATGATTTAGCAACTGGAAATAAAAGGAGCCAGCAAAATATCCCTCGTGCAGTGGAACCCTTCTCCTTCTTCCCCAGTCTGTCTACAGATAATCTAAGAAAATTATAGAAGTCAATCTCCATTTCACTGGAAATAAAACTGCAGGCAAATGCCCTTCTGTGATGCATTCAGACAGATTCCTAGAGATAAAACTGGGCCCCTAAAAGCTGAAAGTCTATTTTACAGACATTTGCAACACTGTATTGAGGTCTCCTCCTCCTATGTGGAAAGACCAGCTGCTATCCAATGACACTACCTGAGATGACAAAGTCAGTTAATAGAAAACACGGTTAGTTTTCAGCAAATCTTACTGCTTCTGGTGAAGCCAGAGAATTTGCTTGGAGAAGAAAGTTTTGTAGCACTGTCAGTTGCCATTTTTATTGGATACATTTCCCTTCCCAAAGAGTGAGAGCCTGTCTCGGTACAAAAGCAGCAACGCTGTCTCTCTGTGGCAGGAAGAATGAAACTCACCCTGAAGGAGCAGTCTGCAACCCAGTTTCTGAACTCTGCTGCTGGTGGTGGTGAACTGCTAAGGTAAATGTTCTGGCCAGTGTGTAGATGAGGACATCATCTTACTGCTGGTGCTCAGCCTGCAACCAGTGTGTACTTCGCTTTTTTGCCTCATTTGTAGTCTGTTCACCTCAAATTGATTATATCTAGCAAGTAGATTTATTACTTGTTTGTACTCTACTTACAGTTTGTTTGCATCCAGATTACAGTATGTTCACTGCGAAATTATAGCCAATTTGCAATCTTTGTGTAATTAACTGATTTGTTAATACCTTGTTTGCTGTCTGTTTACAAAGTTTGACAGAGAGGCATTTTTTGATACTATGCAGGTCCTGATGAGGAGTGCAGGAGCTTTATACAGGTTCAAAATGTACATGAACTGGGCTGTATTTTTCTAAGCTCTTGAATAGACTGCCATGTTAGCGGAATAAAGAAATGGACCATATATTTTAAGTGGGGAGAAAATGAATAATTCAACAGTAAGGGTCAAATAGTCCTGCCAAGAAAAACCTCCTGAAGAGGAAGTACACTGAGTTATAATTATTTGCATTGTAGATAATAATATCAATTACAGTGCCCAGCTGGAATCTAGCCTCCCTCTTTTGGCTTCCGTACAACCACAGAGTAACAGTTCCAGTCACAACAAGTTTCAGCCAAATAAAGGCAAAGCTCAATTAGCAAAACAACGCAAATTTGCAGAAGCATGGGATTGGACAATTAGAGATATTTGGATATAGTTACATATGGCAGTTCAGTGACAATTAGCAGCGCTGATCAACATTTATAATTAATGTCATTTTGCAAACAAAAAGTTTTAACCCTTCCCAAAAAGCCAGATCAAAGAAAATCTCTTGTTGGGCCCACTAGGAACCATCTGCATAGGATTAAGTCTAAGGTCTGAGTGAAATTGCCAACCCAGTAAGCTTTGTTGTAAATGCCATGCTACCAGCTTCTTCTAAAAGCCCAGCTTTGAAACCTAGTTATTACAGGAGAACCACCTTTTCCTTAAAGAGAAAAGAAAAATCAGCAGCAAGGAGCACACTGCAGAGCTGGGGTAAGAGGGGATCAGGCTGGTTTGAGGCAAAGGCAAATGAGGCAGCTGCATTTGCAAACTGCTGGAGTACTGTGCCTGGCACAGAGCCCTGAAAGCCAGGTACTGCCACTGTCCAGGCAAAACATCAGGGGGTCTAGGGAAGTAATAATGCCAAAATGAATAAATCCCTCTCCAGCCTCTCCAAACCTTCTGTTACAGCAGGATCAGCAATGCTGGCTTTCTGAGCTTCTCCCCTCATTTCTTTTTCCTAGTTTCCCTCTAGTTTCCCTATGTTTTCTGTGTCTTTCCCCATCCCTCTTCCTATAAAAGTAGCTCGGGTCCCTCCCCCCAGCATTGCAAAATTCAGTTTTGCCTACATGAGTGAAAAGCTTCATGCAGTTTCTGTCTCAGACAAAGGGACTAACTTTTCCATGGGATTGAGCAGTGAGGCCCTCACAGAATTTAGGAGACCCAGAGCCAGGTGAAAACCATCAGCATGCTCTCTGTAAATAAAAATGTTGAAGAAGGGACATCAGCCTCCTTGGGAGAGATATCAAGCATTCATGCATGTCACAGATCTCCACGGAGATGATAAAGGTCTTGGCACTTCTTACAGCACTTCTTGGAAGAAATAATCTGCATATACTTCAAATGTCTCTGATTGTCCAACCATCCTGTACATAGTTCTCAGGTCCTGGGAAAACCCAAGTATGTGTCAGTAATGGGACAGAGAAAGGTACTAGGATAAGATGAATTGAAAGTTAACATGACTTGTCCTTGTAGTAGTACATACAACTGTGGACAGTTCTCTGAAGGAGTTAATATTGATTTAATCTTTGTTTTTTATTTATTTATTTCAAGGAAATCCCAGTAAATTCTAAAAAGTGTTAGCAGTGGAGCCAGCCAGAGGCTTCCTACCTCCTTGTGCCACCTCACCCCGGCCATTGCATACCGTATTGGTTTACAACATGTTGATTCCTCTTCACACTCCCTGTGTCACTGACACCTGCAAAAGCTTCTTTTCTAGGACAATAACCCATGTTGTAATCACAGTGGATTGTCATTTTAATAACTGAGTGACAGATGAATAGAAACACCTCTTCATGCCTTCCTTTTCTAGCTGGTGGTAGCAGACAGCCTTCTCTTCAACTTCCCACCATTTGGGAAGAGGAAACATTTTTTTCTTTTTCTGCCTAAAGGATACAGCAAGAGGTGTCTCCTCTTTTCCCTAGTTGTGGTCATCCAGACAGGTGACCTATTTTTTGTCTCGCATTAATGCAACCTTTGGGAGACAAGTGAGTCCCTCTCAGGGGAATCCTGCATGCTCCCACTTTCATATTACATCTCAAGGCTTCAACTTGCTTGTTTACCGGCAAGGTTAATGCAACAAGCCTAACTGGATTTGGCACGTACACACCCTTTATCTCTGTTGTGACAGCAGTTAATTAAAGTGACTCAGAAAAAAAGCTTCTCCAAAACAAAGTCATGTTTATTTGTCAAAGGAGCATCCAAAGAAGTGGCCTTAAGAGCAAAAAGCTGTATGTAGCTTAGCTTGACCTGCTTGTAGGTCTGGCTCTGCCCCAGCTTGGTAGGGAAGCCTGCTCCTTGCTACAGTGCCTGACTGCCCACAGCTCCCTTCTGCTCACTGTTAGTGACATCTCATCCCTCCTCCTTGCCAAGCCAACATCCTTAATGTGTAAAATGCACCTTGACCTCAGCTAGACCTGAAGAAGCACCAGCACTATCTGTCTGAGATGAACATGCCTGGAGTATATCTCTTTTCTTCAGAGGCTCTCACATTGCCCCTTCTTTCTTACTCACTTTCTGTGAACAGTTTCATTGCGTTTTAGCTTCTGGTGCTCAGCAAGAATAAGATATTGCAGACAAAGTGAGACCTGTATGATACACGCAAAACAGTACACATTTTTCTTATGTAACCCAGCTGTGTAAGGAAAAGGGGATGTATCTCTTTCTTACTTTTAAGAATAGGTAGAAAAGTGTAAAATCCTAGTGTAAAAACCACCATGTAAACAACAAAATTGAGTTTCCTTCCACTTATATCCACTTAAATACTTTGGAGCCAGATGAACTGTTTTTGTACAGACCTTTAGATCTGTGAAAGTTCTGTGCAAGTCCCAGTGTGTCTGGGAAATCCTCAGAGAGTAGCAGTTCCACTCAATGTAGCACTAACACCGGTGGGACCACAGAGAGGAGAGGTAATCTAATCACAGTCACCAATTACTCACAGGTGTTTACAAGATAAAAATCAGCCTTCTGTATTTCAGGTTTCTCTGAAAGACATTCATATTAATGGTGGGTGTAGCCTCTAATTCTGCATATTTGACTGCCACACTTTTGCCTATCGCTGGTAAGCACAGGATCTGAAAAGAAACATCCCCTCTTTGATTAGGAAGATAGGTTGTCATCCTTAATCACTGCACAAATAAAACTAATCATAGTACAATAAATGCAGTTACTAAAAGAAAACATACCATTTCTTCCACATGAAGAAACAGGTCTGAAAACTCATGCAGGTATTGCTGAAACTGCTTTGATGATTGTAACTTCCAGACATTGCAAAGCAAGCAGGTCAGAGGCTGTGGCTTAAAATAAACAAGCCTGAGCTGAAGAAAAGGAAGGGTTGTTAACTTCCTCTCGCAGTGCCTACCTAGTCCTATGTAGCTTTGGGTCACAAATCCAGAGAACCAAGCTTTAGAAATATTTCTGAATTTATAAAAGGAGACAGTAAGACATGTATTTTCTGTCTTGTTTATTTGGTATGATAACCAAACATGATATGCGAAGGAAATAGAAACAGAGAACCAACAGCTAAACCAAAATACTTCAGGTCACTGAGAAAGAAACACTGTAGGCATATAGCATATTACTAGTGATACCACATTTGAGGTCCAAAGACTATTTTTATGTTTCATAGAATCATAGAATCCTCAAAAGACCTCAAAGATCATCTGGTCCAATCTTTTTAGGCAAAAGCACAGTCTAGAGAAGATGACCCAGCACTCTCTCCAGCTGAATCTTAAAACCATCCAATGTTGAGGAATTGCTGGGGAGATTAAGCCAATGTTGATTGTTCTCATTGTGAAAAATTTTCCTCTTGTGTCCAACCAAAATCTCCCCAGGAGCCCATTACCCCTCCTCTTTTCCATGTGACTCCTTGTAAAAAGGGAGTCTCCATCTTTTTTATAGCCACCTTTTAAATACTGGAACATGGTCATAAAATTTCCCCTGAGCCTTCTTTTCTCTAGGCTGCACAAACCTGGTTCCCTCAGTCTTTCCTCACAAGGCAGGCTTCCAAGTCCTTTGATCATCTTTGTGGCCCTTCTCTGGACCCTCTCCAGCCTGTCCACATCTTTTTGTATAGCAGGAACAAAAGCTGAACACAGTTTTCCAGGTGTGGCCTGACAAACGCTGAGTAGGATAATGACTTTATCTCTCCTGGTGATGCCCTTATGGATGTAACCCAGCATCCTTTTAGCTTTCTTTGCCACAGCAGCACAATGTTCACTAATATTGAGCTTGTTCACTCATATTCAGCTTGTTTATATGACTGCTGCATGTTAGATAAATAATAAGTTAAGGAACTGTTTTCTTTGCCCTTTTCTTACACAGTTTCCTTAGGTATTTGGCTTATAAATTTATTGAGGGAATGCTTCACTCATATTAAAAACCTTCCTTCAGTTATTGAAAGGAAAAGGAGGGTTCATTTATTTCAACATTTGCCTTTCCATTCTTTTTATATTTTATTTTCCTTGGTGTGTTTTCATTGTTTACACTTTTGGTTTTCAAGCATTAATGCCAGGTTATGAAAACAAATATTCTTTTTATATCTCAGTAGTTAATAAATGTAGTTTATTTAATTCCTTTTCACTATTTTTTTTTTCATTGTTCAGTTTTGAGCACAAAGTATATGAGAACTTTTACTTATCTCAGGCCTTTCAGTATTCCTTACATAGTTATCAATTCTGTATGCAATCTATTTGAAAATGATTTTTGTTACATCCACAATGACCATTCTCCTCAATGCTTGAATAATGATTTTTTGGTCATACTTCCATCCCATGTCCTTTGAAAGTCTGAAAACCCTAATTTATTGAGGTGTTAGAGGTTGCCCAGGATCTCCTGGAGACCCCATGGCAATTAAGACCCGTTGGAGACATGGTAACACTCTGAGAACAGGCACATTTAAGAAGAAAGACACATCAGAATAGTAATTTTTGGCTGCAAAAGAGACTGCATCCATTGGCTTGTGGACAGCAATTGCTCTATGACAAGGTTACTGTGCCTGACTGGAAACTCAGAGCATGTTTGGACATGGGGAAACGGGGGTTGTTGGAGGACCATGGGCTTATTGCAGCTTCAGTATGTGAAGCAAGGCTTTCAGTAATTAGCTTCATTGAGCTGAAATTTGTAGTTGTTGGAAAATGGTGTTTAATCTATTTTTCACAGCTTGCTTTCCAACCAAAATGTGACTAAAATTTGTACCCTGAGGTAACATTGTTGAATATTAACTCTCAATTGCCTTCTGGTTCTAAAGAAATACTTTCAGATACTACTGGGTTTTTCTGCTGTTGTTCAGAAATCTGCTGGCATTTTAAATATTTATGAGGTGATGTAATTTGCCTGAGAATAAAATAATATTTACTTGAAATGTGACATGGAAAGTGCTGGTCCTGGGAAACCATATTTTTTATGTATGATCTTTATTTTCATGTTGATTTTAAAAGAAGAAGAAAATAATGACAGACATAAGTAAAATCTTTTATATTACATCCTCTATATTACAGTTTCTAAGAAATAGCTTTTCTAGAAACTGAACACAGAATTGAAAACTACACTGTATGGTGATCAGGAAAGTCTGATTCTTAAAGAAAAGAAGAAAAAAAAAGATGCAGAACAGGGATTTTTAAATGCTATCAGCTGACATTTTATCTTCAAATAATTTAGTGTATCTTTCTGATAAAGAAAGAAGACGCCCTTCCACAGTATCTTGTGATGTGTACATGCTTCATGTCAGGACAGCTTCCCTCTGCAGGTCAGCATACAGCTTATGCATTAAGCTCAGCATGTATTTAGGATTCAGGTAAGTTAACAGACTTGTTATATTTTAAAAGCATCTAGAAGTAAAATAAGGAATACATTTATTTAAGTGCTGAGATATCCGGATCTCCATTTTTTGCTTCCCTACTTCCAAGCAACAGCACAGTAATTTAGGCTTCCTGATTGCCCAAATTTTATGTACAAACCTGCAGCAAAGCTGCTGTAATTTAAGCACTTCAGAGGGGTCACTTCCACACAATTCCACTTGGGGGTTCCACAAAACATGGGGGTTCCATGCTGTGACAAGAGAACCACATATGGCATAAGACAAGGGACATGCAGTAGTGTATCAAGCTCTTTTCAGATGTTCTTCTGTTCTTCCCAGTTATTATTGATGAGAGGTACTCAGTGTGTGTGCATGTGTGTGTGCATGTGTATGTGCATGTATGTTCATCTGACCCTATATATTTATGCATTAGGTATTACTTACGTATAAAATATTTCTAACTTCAGTGTAATGTGCAGTCCCAAACCCATACAGTGCAGAATTTTTCTTTCAGAATTTATTGATGCCCTGGAACCATTATTTGTATTTGTAGAAAGAAGCCATTCTCACATTCTTTACAGATGTCCTTTACAGACTGTGGTGGATTAAATTTGTTGCGGTTATGACCTCAGAGCTAAATAACACAATCATTTAATGTTAATTTATATGGCAGACAGTAACAGTTTTTAACAGGTTTCTTTCCCTCCTAGTGCCAAGAAATTTATCTATCATTTTAAAAACATTTCTGAAATAAAATGTATATAAAACATTACACATGCAATGATAGACCTAACAGTTAATATGAGCAGATATTTCTGATGAAAGTCCTCTGTCTGCCAATTTCAAATTCTCTGTCTGTCATATACCACTGGGGCAACCATCCCAGTGACATTTCAGTTTTCATTTTCTATTTATTTATTTATTTGTTGGTTTCCTTTGTCTGTACAGAAAAAAAAAAAACCCCAAACCAACAGTTAAATCTCATTTGCAGGAATATAATTTAAAGCAAATATATGTTTTTTTTCCTAGTAAATTTGGAGGTAAACAAATTTTAATTATTCATTACAATTTATAAGGTACACTAGTAATTAGAAGATTCAGGAATTAGGTACTCTATATGAGAAAGCTGCCAGAAAACTGATTAGGTTTACTGGTCTTTCCACAAACGTATGTCAGAACTGACATATAAGAGCTACTGTTCATTGTCTCACAAGGTTTACGAGAAATATTATTTTTCTAGCAAATTAAGTTCACTCCTAGACTAAGGATTATGCCAGAAATAGCTTTTTTCCCCCCATCATAATACCAGCTAATATTCCAGTGGTGTTACCACTGGAAGCAGTAACACAGACCAAGTTCAAATTATTTCCAATGCTTGCCGTAAATATTGCCAATATGTTGTCTAGATGTGCAGGTCCCCACTTCAAAACAGTTCTTATTTCATGCCTATTAAGTAACAATTGTATGTTGTAAGTATATCCACATTGTAATGATCTAAGTCTGGTTACGCTTCACTCTGACATATTTAGTGGCAGAATTTAGAGCATTTTAGATATTGATCCCACCCAGTTAGAAAGAGGCCCCTGCAGCGAGATTTTGCATCTTCAGTTTGTGCCTGGCCTGTACATCTGTCATATGGATGATCTCCAAAGCTACACTCATGACACTTGCTAATGCAGGGATTTTGACTGGTATAGGAAGAATTCAGGACATACGGTAAATATTGCAATACCTTAAACCTATTGCTGATCCAGTAGTGTTCTTAAATATAGATTAATGAAATTACTGCATATTAACTGCAATAATCCTTCACCATAAGATTAGGTAACTAACAAAGACATAGGAAAACATGTGCGGGTCATGGAGAGTGGTTGGGCTGTCTCTGGGAGGCTCTAAAGAAATAGCCTTTTTGCAGCTCTAAGACACAGAGGTTCTCTTGGTCTTCAAGCACCTATCACACCACAGAGGAAATATTTCCATTTCCAGGGAACTGGAACCCATTCTTTCCATCAACAGGTGGGACACTGGTGGGATTTAGCCATGTGCTACAGGACTGTTTGTTCTGTAAATGTTTTGTTTCTAAGGTTCAACATTAATGACCAAACACATTTATGCCCTGCTGTCTTTAAAGAAGCTTGAAAATATATAACAAAGGACATGTCACAACTTTTATGAAACACTCAAGGGTATTATTATTGCACTAGCAATGTCCCTGTCTCTGCCTGTGCTTGAACTTCACCAACATTAGTGATGGTGGGAAGTGCCAAAAGCCTGAGAAGACTCAGAGTGCTCTCAGCCATTGAGTAGCTCCAAGCTGTCCCCCAGAAGGAGGGAGCCTGGCTTTGTGCTGGCCATCAGACTTAACTGTACTGCCAGGAGAAAATCGGTTGCTGAAAGCATTTTTAAATAGAATCTATTGTAATTTGTGACTCCTTGGTTTACCATGGAAATAAGTAGATTCAGGGATATAATAAGTGCCGATCCAGGGATAGTGGAATGGACCACCAGACTCACCGCACAATTTGTGCTGTACCTTCATCTACAAAGACATTTTGGGGAGCGTCTGAAAATCCTAGAGGGACAATGCAATCTGCAGTGAGTCAGACATACTTGTGCTATAGTGAAATGTGGAGACTCCAGGCAATGGGATTTGCCTGTTTTATGCTATTCACTGCTGTCCTCAATGTGCCAGTACACAAAGAAATATTTCCCACAGTTGAGTGAGACATTAAGTTCTGTAGGGAAGAGCAAGACATTGTGGGAAAATATGTGTCATGTCACATACCTAGCACTTGGCAAGTCTGAGGCAATAGTTATGCTTAAGATAACAGCAGTTAGCACAGTGGAAGTAGGTTGGGCATGCAAAATATTCACTATACCCTGAGGTCCTCGAACACTCTTGTGATTAGATATTCCCACCCTCAGACCAAGTAAGGATTAGAGGAAAGGTGTAGCTGGCACACGTATCAAAAAAAGAGGGAAAAAAAGAGTCCTTAACCTACTGAGTTCACAAGCATAGGGAAATAAAAAGAGCAGACTAAAACTCTTCCAAAAAAGACAGGTGTTCTGAAGGGAGGTATAATGTTGTTTACATTGATGGTTTCAAGCAAGACTTCACCACCTCCCAGTGCATAATATGGTGATTTTTAATGAAAGCAGCTGCATGATATCTAAGAACACGGATAGTATCTTTGGATCAGAATATATTGACACAGGCTATGTTAACCCTGTAAGTCAGGAACAATTAGTGAAGTAATTTACTTTTTCTGGTTCTATACTCAATAGCAGAGATTAGTGAGGCAGAAACATTTTAGACGTTTTTTTTTCCTGTGTAATTCCCTCTACATTTTAAAAGCTTTACATAAATGCAAATACATAGTGACTATTGTGGGTCAAAATGCCCAGTTGAAAAATTTGGCAAAGATTGATTTTAATTAGACTCTCTGTTGCTCCAAAAGGAGCAAATTTGATGGAATCTTCTGGAAAGAATAATGACAGTAAACTGGGTGTTGTAAACTCAGTAAGGACTCTGGCTAATCAAGCATGGGCAACTTCCTGAAAAGAAACCTGTTAGGAAAACTGACTCAGTGATGAGAAGCTACAGGTTTTATGCAGTGAATGCTACAGGAGATTGCATTTGTAAATGGACAAATATGGTAAACTTGTAAAAGCAGAAAAATATATTTCTGTGCATCTACATCTGCTATTTGCAAGGTGTGATAGCCACACAAATAATACAGAAAACTGTTCATACGTGAAGCCATTTGGGGTAGCTGCCAGTACTGCATCTGAATTCTACAAAATTGCTCACAGAACCTACTGTCACATCCAGCCTCAGCCCATCCCCAGGGAGGTGCCTGATGCCTGGGGGTGGGGCTGCTCTGGCGCCCCTGGATGCCTGCACTTGGCTGGGGCAATGGGATGGGTCCCGGATGCCAGGTCCTGTCTGTCTGCCACCAGGGGTACCCTCGTCGTCCTGGACACCCAGCTCTTTAGAAAGCCACTGGTGCTGTAGCGCTCACTGTGTAAGAAAGGAACAAACAAAATAACCTAGCACAAGGTACCAGAAATTTTCAGGATAGATGAAAACCTGGTACGCTCCCAGCCCCATGCCAACTAGATGTCCATCTCCATTATTCATAGACTAAGAGCCATTCCCTGCTCCAGTTATAATAACAACACTGTATCAGATGCTTCCAATTATCCTCTTGTTCTAAATATGGAAATCTTTTAAATAAAATATAATGCTTGAGAAGGTATGAAAATAAACCCCAGATACTTATTCAATTAACTTTATCAACCCTTAGAGAATTAAATGCTTGAACTGACCCTTTTGGATCCCAAGTCAGTTGTCAGTGGTGGACAGGGAATGAGTACTCTCTTACTTACACACATCACTGCACGTCTGGCATTAGCAGGGCAGAGAAGGACTTTACTTCATCAGGAGAGATCACACTAGAGATGTACAAATGCAAATTTTTAGGTAAGAAGGACCAGTGACTGCACACATTACAGTGTGGCCCAGTTTTGTATTTAATGTGTGTACCTACTATCTCAGTTAAACTAACATTGAAACAGCACTCCTGCTTGGTTATGTGTCCTGAAGGCATGGCATAGGCACTTTGTTATGGTGTTGCTGCCTGGGACACCTGAAGAACATGAACTACGTTTCAGTAAAAAAGTGATGTAACTGAATTTTGTTTTTCTTAAGAACTACATGTTAATATGTTTTTTAAACTACGGATGTGAACTGAGTGGGAAATTCAAACTCAAGGTTTCCAAATTCAATAGAACTATTACCACTTCATTTTTTATTTCTAAAACTTTTGAACCATTTCAGCTATTTTGGAAAAGGGCATAAAGATTTTAGAGATATGAAGCTGCTGCACATTTATGGAAAGTCAATGCCTGGGGAGTGGAATAGGACCCAGATGGCTGTTCCTGCTGAGGAAAAGGCTGCAGCATAAGTGTGTCCATTGACTAATGGTGACGTGGGTAGTGGCTGGTCAGCCAGCACAGAGACAGCTCAGAGTCAGCCACAATGCCTCTGGCCCTTCCACAGTTATTAGTGAGAGAGCACAGCATGGAACCAGGGGTCTTTTTGAGGAGAGGGGAAGTTAAGTGTTGATGAAAAGTGTAAGCTGTAAAAAGATGCCTGGGAAAAAATGCTAACTGAAGAGGGAAAAATGATTCAACAGTTTTCATGGAGTAACTTCCTTCTTTTGGGATATCAAAAACATCCCAGTAGAGGAATTATTTTAAAAGTCTCTATTTGATGGTGTGGCACATTATCATGTGAAGTTACCACTCTGCCTTAGTGAGCAAAAAAGTGTTTTTCGAATCACTGGAGGTTTCAGAGAACCATAATTCACACTGCCTGAAACACAGCTCAATTTCTGTTTGAAAGGAGCCTTTCTCACAAGATTCCTGGCACCTCTTGGGTCCAGCTGGATCACAAATAAAATACAAATAGCCTCTTTGAATTCAGTGTTTCTCCTTTGGCCACAACATCAATTAGGAAGTCAGCAAGGGTGTGTACGTGTGTGGGTAGATAAATGAATAAGGGAGATTACTTCAGTTATTCCCATAGATTTAGCTGCCACCTTTGCCATGATGACTCTAAAAATCTATTTCCAACCTCTCCCACTTTCATACATAATACTAGACCTGTCATTGATGTCTTCCTCAACCAAATCTTCTCCATCTCACTTCTTCCCTTACCCCACCTGGGCTCCTGCCAGGTCACATAGCTTCATAAAAGCCCTGAAATCCATTCCCACAGCCACCAATCTGATTCATTCTATGACTCTTTTTATCTTGGCTGTTGCAGGTTCTTTGTTTGTATTTGCACAGTCTGTAAATCCTGCACTTACACAAGTAGCAGTGTGAGTTATAGGCACTAGTGACATCCTGTCTTTTCACTGACAGATGAGAGGAGAATCGAGTGCAATGAAAATGATGGTTTATTGTTTGTTCAGTTTTGGGAATCTAGTCAATTTTGACTTTGATTTTCTTAAGTAATGAAGCTCAGAGGATTAGCACATGAACAAGCTGAGGTAGCCTCTTCATACTTTCATAACACTGGGTCAGTTGTGGGAGGCTCCAATTTACTTCCGGTCTGGTGGCAGTGACCTGTGTGGCTCTAGAAATCTTTTTGAGTGACAGAGGATGGAAGACAGGATTCAAGAGTGTTATGCTTGATATTATATTTTTGTAAGGAATAAAAGGACTTTCTTTTATTTTCACCATCCAACTATCTAAGAATTCTGCTTTTTAGCTTGTTGGATCCCCCGGAAAATGAAAGCAAAATAGTATTCACTCAGATCATCCTAACTGAAGTAACGTACCCTCATATCCAATAAAGGGTTTCTGTTTCTTTGGGTGGGATTTGGTAACTGCTATCAAAGGAATTACTATGTATTATACAGTATTCCCTAAAGATGCTGGTAAAGATCCTGTTGTGTTCAATAGTGTTGATACTTACCTCCAACAAACTTGCCATCTGAATAGTCAAATCAAACAGAAATCCAACGAGCTGAAGTCTGCTGAGTCAGACAAACCCCATGGTTGGCAGTTCTGATGAGGAAAACCATGATCACCCAAATCTCAGTTCCTGGCTTTTTCCATTGGCTCATTATTATTGACAGATGATATGGTTTACAAATCCTTTTAAGAAAAAGAGAGAGACAGATGGAAATTGCATGTAAGAAAAAGCCCATAATAGCCTTTTCTGAGCTCACCCTTCCTGGTGCCCTGTGACACTTGCAGGGTTAAAAGACAAGAAAAAATAATTAAGAGAAAAATCTTAGTGTTTACATTCAGCTGAGGATTTTGGGTAGGGCTGAGGAAATAGACCTCAGCTACTAGGCTTGAATGAAACCATTTTTTCTTGCCTGCTTCCTGCAGCAGACCACAGGGAGTGGGACAGCAAACTGCAGGGTGTGCAGAGACCTTGGGCTCAAGCATGGCACTCCCAAGTTAAGCTGCTTTCTGTTTTTATTTGGAAGCATCTCCTTGCTCTGAAATGGTTATAGTTCTCTGCAGTCACTGAACCTGAAGACTTGGCTTGGCCATGGATCAAGCATGTGAAGATCGTGTGATCTTCTCTACACAGAAAATCTTTGTCATGCAGTGAATTTGGGTAGTAACACAAGAAAGTTGTACTGGGAATAACTAGAGCCTCTCTGTTCCTCTATGAATTATACATCCCAATGAGGGGATATATAATTCACCCAGTGTTTGGAAGCGGGAAAACAAAAGCATATTACAGATAATTGTTAATTTTTTAACCTAAAACTTCCAGGGGTCTTCTTGATTATAACAAGAGGACATTCAACTGTTCTCACACAGAACCAAGGGTGGAATTTACTATTTCTTATTGATTCTTTTCCTTACATAGGCAGGCTGACAAGAAACAATGTTGTAGCATCACAATATGAAAGAGCAAGGGCAAAATCTTGCTGTTTGTATCATCCTCTCTTACCCCTCCAACGTGACTGTAAACATCTGGATGTCGTTTTTTTGCTTCTCTACTGATTAGATAGGTTCTGCAAAAGAGAATGACTCTGATGCTGTAATAATATTGACCTGGAAAATTGGTCTGTAAAGTTGCTGTACAAAATTCTAAAACCTTCTTACAAACATTAATAAAAAGACTTTCACAATTTTCTTGTCAGACAGGTAACTGTTATTGTCATCATTTGGTGTCTGCAAGAACTGGGACAGAGACTACATGAGTTGCTCATAGTCAAGTGACAGAGCTGAGAACAGCATCCAGCTCCCTGTGCCACAAATATATAAAATCTGTCAGCTTCCCAATCTAATTTCACTAACAAAAGAGATTAATGTAATGATGAGGAATATAAAAATCAATTTTAATCTGTGTGTAGGAGTCCTCATGCAATTCAGTAGGAATTATGAAGTAGAAGAGAAGCTGCAGCATTTACAATGGGTGATGTGTCAGTGCAGTGCCCCTGTGTAAGTGAAGACATTGAGACACTGGGCTTCTGTTTCTGCGTTCTGTGTTGATCTTCTGGTGAAAGCCTGTGCTTATCTGCGCAAGGGTGCAGTAGTCTGACTACTGCTTGATCCTTACAACTTCTGGAAAAGTCTTAAAATGATGTCTGTGTTCAGGGTTTGACTACTGACAAACCTGCTTGGACTACCACTGTCCTTTTTGCTGTATACAGAGAAAGATAGGAAGGGATGGTTGGCTTGTCCACTCCTGAATTCTCCCACAGCAAAGTAAGCAACAATTCCATTCCCATGTGACAGTTACCACATTTTGTTTCACCTAAAAAGAAATGGGTAAAGTTTCTTCAAATACTTGGCAAGTTGCATCACAGTGGGTTAAAATGACAGCTTGTTCTACAAATCCTTAAGGATTAAGAACATTTATTTCTAAACATAAAATCCCAGTAAAAGGACAGGAGGAGTTTTTGGTTTTGGCTCGGAGCAATATCATAGCTGATAGCAGAGATACTGAACAATATATAGTCAGTAAGAGTAGGAAAATGTATAAAAGCAGATTTAGATTTCATTATTTTTACTTTCTTTTTTTCCAATAGATTATAGCATTCCTATATGTTTATAGTAAAGAGTACAAACTAAAGTTATACTTCTATTTTTAATTAAAAATAGTTTATATTCTCTTTTGAGTTAATGAATTAGAAGTATATTTCACTTGCCATGCATTCTACCTACAATAA
>NW_009942566.1:369-28034 GCF_000696875.1 Nestor notabilis | reverse complement strand
CTGCTGAATTATTCCAGCTTGAATTATTCTGTGTAAAAACAATGAAAATGCATTTTCCCTGGGTGCAATGCTATAACTTAAAACCAGATGGTGGATTATCTTTAAAATAGTCTTATTATAAAGTTCCCTTTATAATCTGTTCTTATTCTAATTCATTCTATACCCAAGAGTCTTCTTTTCCCATGTGCTCTTAACAAATACTGAGGAAGTAAGATGTGTGTATTTGAGGGGGGCCGGGTATTGTGTTATCCTCATTGAAATGAATTCATTCAGGACCAAACACGTGCCAAAGTTTTCCAGGGTTTACAAAGAGGTCAACTGCATTGAACAAAAACCAGTATATGCTACTGTATGTCTACATCAAGGGTGCACATTGATGAAGGTCCCTAGATGTAAGAACAATTTTTTAATCTATCCAAACATTTGTGAATTAAATTTTAGGGTATAATGTATTTACTCTCTATTTATTTCCTCTAGCATGGTCGACTTGGCCTTTTAGCCTTCTGAGAAAGGTGTGATGGCTGGGAATCTTCCAGGTAAGATTTGAGTTTAAAATCCAGTTTGGTTTATATGTAAGGACCCAAATAAACAGTTTTAAGGAGAAAAAACTGTAATAGTGTCTTATGTTCTGATCCACCTTTTCTCTTGTTTTGTTTGGTATGTGCTGATGCTGCCTTTCAACCTCAGGGCAACTACGTTTCAATTGTGTTTTGTTTGGTTTGGAACCCTTTGGGGATGAAAAGATACATTACCCTTAAATGGTATTATTTATGTGTCCTTTCTAGTAAATGAGAAAGAATGTCAGTGCTTCTTCTAATGCACAGTAAGATGTTTTATCATCTGGTTAAATATTGCCTCTACCCTATTGGTACTTTATTGACATCTGGTACTTTTATTTCAAGAAAATCTGATATGTTAAGAAATTACTCAGCAGCCAGGAGAGAAGAACAATAAAATCTAGTTGTGGAAACTTCTGACTCTGCATAGACTGTCAAAGTGTGTGTATCAGAGGTCCTCTCCATGGCAATGTTATATGGCCTAGAGATTGCAACCCCCTCTAGATACACAACACCTACTCATGATGTTCATCTGGGAGATTGCCTGCAAGCACTCTGATGTGATAGGGAAAGAATTCAAACTGAAATATCTCCAGCTGATGAGCTTTCAGGTAAGTATGTTGCTGCTCTAGCTTATTTGATTTCTTAAGATTTTAATGCAACTCTACTGCCTCTGTGGAATAAAATCTGTGACAACACTAGTGCGAAGATTAGAACTGAATCTTCTGTATGCACCTGTGTGGCTGTGACAGCACCACTAAAACATGGGAACAGCTATTCAGCATTCAGCAGCTACTGTAAGAACCACCTGTCAGCACAGCAGACATTCCAGCATTGATGGAAACCATACATATCTCACAACCTGCCCTGTCACCTTCCTGAGGTTCTCACAGTTGTCCTGCTGTTTTACTTGGGAAGGAGGTGGCAGGAGGTAAAATCTTGGCAGTGATTGATTTGCCAGTGTGGTTGCTCTGGGTGTTGAAGAATTGTTGCTTTCTCCCTTTAAGTGTCAACACTGAAGCACTTTAACAAGATTCTTGCACTTGACAATTTGCTTTTGAGGTTCAAAGCTTTTCCAAATGATCAAGGTTATGCCTAAACTGTGAGAGAGGCATTAATGGCACCCTAACATCCTGCTTTTTTTAACTGTCTCAGTTGTTCATCACTGTTTTGGCATTCATACCATGGTGATTATTCCTACAGACACATTTCAGTTGTAAGTATGGTGAAATGCAATGTTGCAGTAAATTTTATATTCTCACTCTACACAGTCAAACATCTCTGTATCAGATGGCTCTGGAGGGCTACAGTCCCACCTCTGACCATGCTTGTGCCTGTCCTGTGCCATCGCTGCAGCGCAGCTGTATCGCTCCTACAGTAAAGAGATTAGCTGGTCCTCCTTGCAGGAATAATACTGCATCATCAAATTATCTTTGCTAAATGATCTATGCTTTGATGTTTCTAATGGTGACTATTGAAAATCTCCAAGGACGTATAAAGGTATAATAGGGATGAAGGCAGAAAAATGCTCAGTCTGATTCTGTGATAGAAATGCAAACTGTAAGGCTGAAGAACTAATAATTTCTTTATTTGCCATGTTTAATTAGCACACAGGTCTATTGTATATGTCTAACATCAGTCACATAGATGAGTTGTGCTGGGTTTCACTGGTGCATAAAATAAATGTGGGGGTGTTTTATAATAGTGATATTTTTGCTATTAAATATTACACAGCTCCTGTGTAATGACTTAATCCAGGTGGAGGTATCATTCATGATAGTAATATTGGACGCATAACTTCTTGGAGGAAGCTTTTATTTAAAGGTTCAGCCATGTGAAGTATTGTATGCCTTGGACTGCCACTGACTCCAGAGACAACCTGAGCATCTAAAATAAATGTTAAGCACTTTTTAGAACTGAACTCTGCTTCCCTTAATGGGGTTGTGGGCTGAGGAGTAGGTGGTAGTGTTGCAAGTCTCACACACCCAGTAAAAGGCTAGGGACTCTGCTGATTGCTTGTCTTGCAATATCTACTACCAGGCAATAGCTGAAGCTGATTTTTTGTTCTGCTGTGTGTGTCACACACTGTAACAGAATATCTTTACCATTCACTTTTTGGTGTTTAGTGGCATGGTGTCTAGAGCCTAAGAAACATTTGTTTCAAAACCTAGTTTCTTTGTGGCAGAATCTGGATTAAGTGTTCTCCCTTCCTAGGAATCAGATGTTTAATACCACCAAAACTCTGTTACCCAAAAGTGAGCTTTCACTGACTCAAATTCATACAGGATACCTAAGTGCTGTACAACTGGTGCAAAAAGAATTTGACCGTATAATTACCATTCCTTCTAGATCCTTTTTGGGTCAAAACTGTCTAGGCTAATGTTAAGAAAAACATCTTGCTGAAAATTACTTGCCTTTTCTAAGAGCTTATTATTTATTTATTTTTGTTGTTGTTGTCTGTAAAATAGATGTGGAACCTCTCTGCTGCACAGAACTACCTTTCTGACCTTCAATCACAGAGAAACATTGCATAGCAATTACTGGACTGGATGTTCTTCTCTCTCTTCCTGTACATCAGCATGTTGACATTTTATCAGTGACATGAATTTTCCATGTGACTTTTATTTAGTGATTAAAATCTGCCTGTATGTAACTGTTTTGAAGTTATCTACTCTCAGAATCATTATAATGCTTTAAAATACTTGGAACTGTGAAAACCCATAGACAGATGTTTCCTAATGAACAGTTTGTGCCATGGCCAGTTTCATGTGAACAGCAGCAATATGAACTTTCCAAAACAATACAGATTTTGTGGTTGAGTTTCTCCAAACTAGTGAGTGTCCCCACCAAAAGCAGTTTCCTGGCAGAACGTAAGGGTACAGCAGCTGTTTGAGCAAAAAATAGATCCCACCCCCGTTGCTTGGGTGGTTTTGCATATCCTCAATAGGTCTCTTTCTAAAACCACCCAAATTCATGCTGGGAATTCACAAAGTAACCTGCAGAAAAGGGTCCTTCATGTGTGCTAGGTATGGGATATCACTGCATTTGTGGTGTCATTCATTCTGTATGCCAGGTTTTTTGTTTAGGAAGCTGAGAAAAAAGTTACTTGTCTAAGGGTTAGGCACATCTGTCAGGAGGGAAAGAATCTTTTCGGAGTCTATACTTCCTTGGCAGAGTAAGCCCGACTTTCAGAAGACTGCATATATTCAGATCCCATTAAACCAAGTAGAAATAATCTCATTCAGCATCTCAGCTAATTCTGTTTAAAAAAAAAAGCAAAACAATCAGAAGTGGTAATTTCAGTTTAAGAGGTATATTTTGTTAACAAACAATTTGTGTTTGTGTGCCTTTAGGTGCAAAGATGTATTATTATTACTGCAGAAAAGAACTTTAAAATCCATTTCACCCATTGTCAATTACCGCTTTTGTTTATGTATTTGTCTTAGCTTCTTTATTGACCATAGATGATAAACAAATAAGGGACACTTCATTGATCACCAGTATTTTTTTGTTATTGATTAATTATTTTTTCGTATGGGAAAGAGGGGGAGACATACACTATGTTGGTACTGTGATGTTCTGAAACACTCTAAAATGCTGACAGAAAGAATCCCCTTGCATATACAAGAACTTTAGGTACTTCTTTGGGTTCTGCCTGGAATAGAAAGGCTTTGGAAATCCTCTTTTTTTTTATTCTGAATAAGTGAAAGATGTGTATTTCTCTGTCTTCTTTATTCTAGGCAGCATGTAATAAGAAAAACAGATTTTAAAAATAATCATTATGCTTCCAAGCATTTGGATACATATTATTCGCTTTCATATTTTGTTTTATTATTTGCTTCCCAGAACAAAGAAGGCAAAGAAACTCATGAAAATACAAGCCAAAGAAATAGCGTGTGAGAGCGTGTGTGCATGCAATAATTTATATACTAACTTCATTACATAGTAATACAAACCATCTAGCAAGCAATGCTCCCCTGCTTCATTACACTGCAGAAAAACTGAGCTTTATATTAGAGATCTTGTTGTATTCATTGCCATCTGAATCTTTTGCCTCTTTCATTGTTCTGTTCATCTCAATTTAAAATGCAGTTCTGATTTTCATCTCAGAGCACTATAAATCCAAAATAAGTATAACAACTTCAAAGAAGTTTATTTCTGCTTTACATAGTTATAACTAAGATATAAATCTGGCCCATAGGCACATTCATTTTATAGCAAGTTAAAACATGTACCCTTACTATTGGCAAATCCTTAAGGTTAACAGACATACATATACTGTTAAAATAGCAGATATAGGGCTGCTTTTCTTTTCTCTCTTTTTTCTTTTTTTTTCATCCAGAGCTATTTTTGTTTCCTTCCCCTTTGACATACATTCCTGGTAGCAATTAAAAGTGGCTCTTCTTAGCACAAAATCAAAGCTGATAGCTGAGCACTTTATGTATCAAATACATTTTCTGTTTAGATGATGATTATCATTCATGGAATAGAAACGTGCAGTCTGATTGTCCTTTTACTTACAGTGGTGTAAACCAGCAGAGATGAGGTGAAAGATGGATAGGAAAATGATTCTGGGGATCTATCCATGTTTGATGCTTGGCTATTAAAAGAAAGTGATGGAGAAACAGGGACTGCTTGTGCCTTTGTGGGCTCTGAATGATCCCTGTCCCTGTCTGTGGAAAGCCTGTTTGTAAGGAAGAGCAATGCACAAGGTAATTCACAGCTTTCCCCTCTCAAAGGAGCCAGAGCTGACACTGCAGTGCATTGCACTAATGGGGCTTGCCTTGACTTGGGTGGGGATGTAAGACTTGCTGAAGAGGGTTGCTGCCATCGTCCCCACAGATTGCCACACTGGAGTTACAGGTCCTGTCTCCCCTTTGACACAGCTATTGCCCTTGCAGGTTGAGATAGACTTGGTATATGTGCTCTGTCTGTGGGTACACTCTACCACAAAGGCAAAAGGAGAAGTGGATGACCTTGTCCATCACAAATTCTTACAGTGGGCTTTTAATCTGCCTTAATCCCCAGGTGCTCTTACTGAAGTAAACTGCAGAGTGCCTTGTGTCTAACTGATTTCCTCCAAGAATTCAAGGAAGGTGTTCCAACCTTTTTCGGGGTCAGTTGCAGGGGCTCAGGACTTCCCTCTTTTTGTGTGACCTAGAGTAGCCAGTAATATTTTGGGATGATTTTTAGGCTCACTTCCAAGATTTGGATTTCCAGGTGACAGCAACAGAAGGTTCTTAGCAGAAAGTCCCTGAGATGTTGACTCATTTCCTCCTTTTTTCCGTTAGGGTCCAGATTTTCTGACTTTCAGTATGCACAACTAGGAATACTTATTTAATTTAGCATTCCTGGGTCTAGGCAAAATGCCAGGAATGTATTTTATCAGTGGGTGGGGTGGGCAGATGGTGGCACAGCTTTGGGCATTTGCCAGTGGTTGGCAATTCCATTTGTTTATTTTCCTTTAACTGTGCACTCTGCCCACACATGGCATTATGATAATGGAGGCAAATAGCCATGAGTACTGATGGAGGAGATCAGCTTCTAAGAAGATCTCCATTATGGTGAAATGATGTTAAACTCACAGCCTATGGTCATCTGTGGGGACTCCATGCAGCCTATTAACCCCATTCAACTATGTAAGTTGGTTAAAGTATCAAACTCCTGCTCAGGAAAAGTTTCCCTTCAGGGGCAGCATGAAGGTTTTAAATTAAAGTCAATGGGTTTTAAGCAAATGTTTATTTCCTGAAGTAGGACTTTGCTAGATTTAATTCCTTCTAGCTAAACTGCAGCATTGCTGTCTGTTTTTCAGAAAGAAAATGCAACCAGGAAGTGTGTTTGCACTGAGATTACCTCTTGCACCCAGAGCCACTGGGCTTCCAAGCAGACTGCAATTCCATTTGGAAATGGCCAGAAATAGGAGGGAAAAGGTCCTGTTTCCAGGGTGGTTGCTGGAATAAATGCTGATGGTGTGGTCACCAATGGATGAAGAAGACTTGCTCATCTCATGCTGTTTTGCCAAACACATACTTCGGTGTAAGAGCAGAGGTACTATATAGTGAATAATACAAGAATAATGAATATGTTCCTGTAATAAAGATTAGACTAGTTGTAGGCAGGGCATGTATGAAGAGGAAAGTCTCATTCAGTATCAGTAAAGATCATACAGCTGGTCTTTAAAAGCAGGAAATGCCACTGTGTGTGTGTTAGTTATCCTGTTGTGACATTGCCTGAAATCGCTCCAGTGCTTGCAAGCTTATGACACTCCATGAGACCAAGATGCGTACAGCAGCACTTCCAGGTCCAGAATATGGTGTGGTGGCTGCCTGGGATGCAAAAGCCTGGTGCTGATGTTCATTATGATGCCATCAATGCTTTTATAAGGGCGACAAATAAATAGTTAGCTGCTTCTGTGTACCTCTTTAGGAGAACACCTTCTTGTGTAAAGTTGATTACTAGAAAAACTTGCTAGGGATAAGAAGCTTCAATGCGGCTTTGAAATGGCAGACTTATGGGAACATATGTGACAGCAAGCGTTTGAATGTCAGAAACATTGTGTGGCTTTTTTCTGAGTGTTGCAGGTGCTCTGATCATAATTCCTCTAATACTCCAGCCCATAAACAGTACAGTTTGTAAGCGACACTGACTGGTGCAGCTGAGCCTTGTGTTTGCCTCATGGTAGTCAATATTCATTTTAAGGTCCAAGCTTTCTGGTTAAGTTATACCTCTCATTACAAACTCTGTTCAAGAGATTCCTATGATGCACCATGTCATGCAGTCAGGTGACAGATGTCTTGCACCACGGGAGATGGCTCAAAACCACAATGCCCAGCCCAGACCTAGGTGCTTGGTCTGGAGCTTATATAATGCAATTTGCCATAGGAAGAAAAACATTTTAGATAACTGTTTTAAAATGAAACATCTTGTGTCAATTCAACAACTCAAAATACTGTTTTTCCCAGGAAATTATATTTGAATATTGTTTTCTTCTGGAAAGCAGCAGCTTTATAGGAACTGCATTTTCTGTTGGAAAGGCATTATGGTGAGAGATCCTTGGTCAGCTCTAATAATTTAAGCACTACAGCTTTATGAGGTATTATTATTGACTCTGGTAAATAAACAAGTGTGTCCTTTGCTCCTTCTTTTTTTTTTTTTTTAACATGCAGTGCCCTCCTTTCCCTTTCTCCGCTCCCATTGCATTGGCCCTCAAATGCTGACTAGACAAACAGATCACCTAACCTCACCCATCTAGTAATTTTTCAGCTAATTACTTTGTGCTCCCAACCCCCAAGCAATTTTCATGTAAACATGTTTCAGGAAATACATTTCATTGTGGGTAATTCCCTTACCATCCTCAGGTTCAGGCAGGTGTTTTGTTTGGTTTTGTGCCTTTTCTTATTCTCTATCATTAGTCTTTGTAAGTCATTATTTTTATTTTAACTGCTTTGATCTATTCATTAACTTCAAACTAGCCTTAGTAAAAGTGAACTCCTGTGTGTTTTCATTGATTGATTTTCATGTTATATTATTGTTCCTAAGCACAGCTTAGCTTCATTCAGCTTTTCATCTGTGCTCAAGTAAATGAGATTTCTGCCACAAATAGGACCCACAGACCTTTCTTTCCCACAAGAAGAAATACAGATTGTCACATGTCAACAGCTGTCAGGCTAAACCCCAGCCTACAGCTCCCTGGGGATGCATGTACTGCATGGTGATCTGCAGGAGACCTCCTGTGGCTTCACAGGATGCTCATCTGCAGTGGATCATACTGTGGAGGTCTAGGTCTTTCAGAGGAATGTTCCAGAGCCACAGCTCCACTTTCAATGTCAACCTTCAGCTTGCACAAGGGAAGGAAGTGAACTCACGTGAAGCAAAGTTATTATGCCCTGCAGTCTTCTCTCTTACCGCCAGCTTTTACCTTTCCCATCTCTTGTCTCCATTAAGTTTGACTTACCTTTAAAATAGGTGATGTTGCTTGATGATTACATTGGTTTATGTAACTATCATTTGGTATTCTCCAGCAGATGCAGTAGGTCATGCTCTTGTTTTCTCATAAGTATGCAATATAAAATTACACAATCCTAGGGGAAAGAGACATCTTCTTGAAATCCACATCTTATGAAGAACATGTAAATATGCTGCCTAAAAATGTGAGTTTTCAGAGATCAAATCAGATGACAAAATAGACTACAGGGCAGTAGTTTGTTGAGGTGGCCAGTGAACATCAAGTCTTCTCTTGACATGCTGAAAGCTGAGATGACATGTCAGACCACTTCTAAATTACTTGGAATTTTGTGTTCGATGTACCCAAAGTCCCTTTAAAAACAGAAAAAAAGCAACTTTTGTTTCTTTAAAACTGCTGAAGGGAAGGTGTCAAGCTAAATTATTGTCAAATTTCATTGTAGTTAGTGAAAAACATGAAGAAAGGATGCAAAATCTCTGAGGGAAATAATAGTATCTGTCTAAAGCCTTTCATCTCTATACCTGGTCTGGTCAGGTATACAGGAACATGTATCAATGCTATTGTGCTCTTTCTTTCTGAAATGAGCTAGGTGGGTTTTTTTCAGTTTGCAAAAAAGAAACAAAGGAGAATGCTTTGGATAAGTATTCTCCACTATAACTAATATTAGGCAACATCTTTGTTGGCCCCCTGTGGAAAATCCATTGAATCCTTTGACCTTGTTTGCTTCAGCCAGGACAGCAGCAGCGTCACTGCAAGTTTCCAAAACCCAGCTGTTAAATACAGCATGTAGAAAGCTATGATTTAGAATTTCCTCTCTAGGGTTTCTTGGTAGAGAGTCTAAATGCAGAGTGTGGCTTAGGGAACCCACATTCTCCCCAGGGAGGTAAAACAAACACATCCAACAGTCAGAAAATAATCTGTTCTCGTAACATTTCCAGCTTGTTTTCAAATGAGCTGGGATTTCCATGCTGTGAAACTTGGAGCCATATGAGAACAACTCTGACCCTAAGTTTTACTTTCAAGGTTTAGAATTTTGTCCACCTCAGGGAATAATGCAAAATGAAATCAGGATGGACCTAGAGGAATAGACGTATTTGTGTAACACATTTGGCTTCACAGTTAGGCATTCTTGTTGCTAAACTCAGTCAGTAAGTCATTCATGGCTTTCATGGGAATTTTTGCCTCTTAGTGTAAAGGTAAATGAATGCCAGTATTTCTTCTTCCCCAGAAACAGAAGATATGTGGGCATGATTTGACTTGACAGTAAAAACAGTGCTGACCCAGCTGTACCACTAGGGTATAATGGGCTAAAGCTGTAATTCACTAAGCTACCATGTCAGCTTGGCTTTCCCTTTCCAGCTGTTGCGAAGAGAGAACTACTCTTCTAATTCCTTACATTGGCCTGATTGATGTGCCCTTCATATGAACATAGCAGTCCCCAGAGGCAGAGTAGTACATATTTTGTTATTGCTGTCTTCAGGTTAGTTCAAAGATGGACATGTTTGCCTTGTCTTCTATTCCTTTGTCTTGATGCTTTATACAGTCAGTACAAAGTTCTGACTTTCTTGCTGTAAGGTACAGGAAGGTCTTTTAAGGTAAGTATAACTGCCTTTTCAAGGCATAATAGAAAGTATTGCCAACACCATTTGCTAGTACAGGAGTGACGCAATAATATAGATATAATGACTGCAGATATGCAAGGGCACTTTCTTGAGCGCTTGGATGCTCTCCTGTGTCTTCTACCTACATCACAGAAATGAATCTTTTCCTGCAATGCTTACTCCTGCTCGTTAGCAACCTCAGAGAAAATGTCCACACAGATCCATCCATAGCTAGGATTTTAGTTTACTCCCTTCCCTAGGCTTCTGAAACTAATTAAGACTTAGTTAATCATTAAATAAAGGATCCATTTACTTTCCCCTCAACTTGCAGATCTGGAAGCAGAGTGGAAACAGACTTGGCTCAGTTTAATAATATTGATATATAATATTATTTACTTTCATCATCTCTTTTTTGACCTTGAAATCTAGTTCCCTAGGGCTTACAAATCTGGGGAAAATTGGCTGATGATATTTTTCAATTATTTTTTGATGGAAAGGAGTACAAATTGATCCATGTAATCAAATAAGTTTTAAAATAAGTTTTCTGTGACATACAGAGCCCTGCTTTGTCTTCACAAATTGAGCTTGTTCTTGTAAATAGACAGCACTTAACAGAACACAGAGAACTTCTATTTTTTTAAAGTGCTTTTTATTAGTATCACAGTGTAGTGTTGTAAGGTCATAGCAGCAGAGAGTTGTTTGAATTTATTCCAGATGTTGCTTAAAAAAAACAAACTGATTTTTGGCAGATGTTTGAAGATAAAATATAGACCAAGACAACTAAGAACCTTTGAAAATGCAACTCTATGTTATAAACTTCTCATCAAGGTGCAGAGGTTTATTGAAGTTATTTGGTGCAGTAGAGGAATATTTGTGCCCCTATTGAGGGTAGTTTCTCTAAAGGAGCTCTGAAAACTATTTCAGCTACTAGAAAATGCCACAAGCGAGACAGACAGATGATGGCAATTCAGAAATGCTCTGATCAGACACCACACTCCGTTACAGAAGGAAATAAATCACGTGTCATACAGAGACATAAGAAACTGATCTTCACAGCTCCCACTGCCAGCTAGTCTCTGTGATTTAGATGAACTCTGTTGCATACATTGCTGATGATGTACATGATCATCACTGCACCCCATGAGCACCTTGTGGCAGGCACTTCTGGGGCTGACACTCACTGTTTTCCAATCTTCACTTGAAGGTCTGACAGATGCCTTGCACTGAATCATTCTGTTTCTGCCCCGTGTGCCCCTCTGACCCAGCTGTCCACTGCACCTTTCTACTGTATTTTATCTTCTCTGCTGCCAAGTTGCCATGCAGCCTGAGTTCTTCTGCCTGTTCCAGGGCACACAAGTAAGACTTGAGCTAGGGCTGAGATGCATTTCAACATCACAATTTAAGCCATCTTACCTATATTCATCAGTGGATGGTGGACACTTTCACGAAATAAAGGTGATTTCTCTTCTTCAGTCTCTTGCAGTGACGGCTGTGTTTGGATGAGCTGAGATGGAGCCTGAAGCTTTTTTATTTGCCAGCTGCATGGGTACAGAAGTCAGATGTGGTGCAAGCTTCACCAAGCTCCTTAGCAAACAAAGTTAGATCACAATTCAAAAATGTGTTTAGGTATATTCTGTGCTTTGAGCACCTGAATAGTGCTCAGATGCTCAAAATGAACCTGCATGCTTCATCCAGGCATGCTTTTAAGCATGCTACTGAATCATCATGTCTCTTGATGCAGCCAG
Source organism: Nestor notabilis (assembly GCF_000696875.1). Lineage (NCBI taxonomy): Eukaryota > Metazoa > Chordata > Aves > Psittaciformes > Psittacidae > Nestor > Nestor notabilis. The sequence continues at coordinate 16,168 of NW_009942566.1, read as the reverse complement.
AAGAGGTGAGCTCCTGTCCTTCCTCTGCTATTGACCTTTGAATGCCTGTGCACAAATTAGTCAATGCTGTTCACTTTCTCTTCTCTCTGAGACCCACTTGGTTATTTGTGACCTTCCTTGAGCTCCTTCGCTGAAAGCCGATGGAAGGACAAATTCGAAATATACTATCATGACATAGTTCAGTCAAAGGAAACTATTCCTTCTGCTTAGCTTTGCCTGATGAGGTAATTTTATTTTTTCCTTTCATTTTAATACCAGACTTTCACTAATGTCAGTGAGACCACAAAGTGCCTTTTGCAATAATGGTTTTGAAACATCTTTTAGTACAAAAAGTAAAGTTGCTGTTCTGATAAAAGGGTTGTTTTCAGCAGATGCTCCTCATGTTTGTAACATCACGATAAAACAGACGACCAAGAATCCTTTTTCTTCTCCACTAAAATACATGTGACATTTTGATACACATGAATCTTCTTTCTTCTGCACTAGCATACATGTGATACAGATGTTCATCTCAGCTTCTTGCATGAGAATATGGATGCTCAATTTCCATTAGCATAAGGAATTCCATGTATTTATTTGGCACAAAGATTTTGACCTATGACAACACTGCTGAAGCATTTTGGGAGAAAAAAAATGAAAAAAGACATTATCTTTCTATTTAAACTTCAACCACATTCTGTCTTACATCAAATGACAGAGTTAATTGTATCTTACAGGATTGCTGAGCCCAATATGACAAAATGACCTTTGGGAAAGAACTGACTATAGACAAAATGGCCAAAGGTCATGACAAATACCTAATTTGTGTTATCTGTTTTATCAAAAAGCACATTCTTTTTTTGATTCTTCTCCTTTCCGTAGAATAATTTTTTTCCACACATTTCCAGAAATATTGGACAGAATACTTATCTTCCTCAATCTTTATATACACAAGTCTTATACACATGAGCGGGGTCTTTCTGAGGACTAACTTTTTCATTATCTCATTCCTTGGGATTTGGAGGCCAAAGGGCACCATTGGGAGACATGGAAGTTCAAGTTGCCAGAAAGTAGGCATTGCAGTCTATCTGCCCGGGTACCCTGTTATGTACTATTACTTTCCTCTGCAGTGTCTGGGGTTTTATTTACACTCTTTGCTTTTCTACTCTCCAATGTGTGGCCCTGCCAGATTCTTTCCTTAGAGTTTATTCATTCCTCTATCACACTGCCCCTGGAAGTTGAAATACCCTCCTATAGTGAGTGTCACCCCCTCCAGCCTTTAGTTCCTTCTCTAAAAAACCACGAGTGTCGCAAGGTCAGTACCCGTTACAGTGTATCGGTAACTAAAATGCAACAATCCCACCTTCTTCTTTGGAGACCTCTACCCTCAGGAAAACGTGATTTTTCCTTTGCAGTGCTAGGTGGACGCTTGAAGTTTGGTGGTTATCTCAGTTTAGTTAGAAGATATGCTCCTTGAGGCACAGGTTAATCTTAGGCATTTTTCTGTATCAGCCCAAGTACACCACCGTACACCTAGCTTCGAGTTACAAATGTAACACCAACCCATGAAAATCAGGAACTGTTATGCTGTTAAAATCTTTCCAAGCTGCAGGTTTCAAAAGTAAAGTCCTTAAGGAAGTGCAAGTCATGCTGAAAGAAGAGGAATAAGTCAAGTTTAAAGGGAACAAGTCAAGGTATTAATGTGTAGGGAGAAAATATTTTAAAAATCAAAATACGTTCATCTAGCTCCTCAGGGCTGAGTACAAATTGCTTGCCCTGATTGACTCATTGGGAAACTTTGGCTTCCTTAAGTTCTTTCTTTTTCCTTCCCACAAATGTGTAAATAGCCTGATATTTGGACAAATAAAACCTGATCAATACCTTTGTAGACTTCTGGATAATCTGAATGTATGAAAAAGATGCTGTCACTTATATAAACCTCCTAAAAAAGATCTGCCAAATCACTTCTGAAGCCACCAAGACAATTGAGGTAATTAATGCCAACCTCCTGTTTTAAGCAAACCCTTTAGGGCAGTTAAAAGCACAAAAGCAGTAAATCACTTGCAAAATGAAACCAAAATCTCAATGGATTTGGAAGGTTTTAATATCAGCTATTAGCGAGTTATCAGAAGACTAAGGAGTTAAATGAGGAAGATAAATAGGTGGGAAATCCATAAAGATAGCTAATGATAGCTGAAGAGTGATGTTTCCCAAAAGATTGAGAGGCTTTATTTAGTTCAAATTATAAACTCTTAATAACTTGGTTATTTACCTATAACTACCTTTTGAATTACAGGATGATGAATCTAATTTTATTTGTATAAAGTTAGTGAGAGATCATTCACTGATTTCCTGTAAAAACACTCTTTTATGTCAATGGAGGCTACTATGAAATATCCTTATTTCAGCATTCAAAAATTGTAACAGCAAATGTCAGAGTCAGTACTTTTCGGTTTGCTTAAGTTTCAGCAGACTTTGACAAAGAACAAGACCAACATGGGATATCTGATATTGGCACCAAATGCAGCTTAGTTCATTTAAAAGAATCGAAATAAAAACACTGGTCTTTAGAAATACTAGTTGCTTAGTATTTTAACATCGGTCTGTATGCCCAGCAGGGTCTTCATAGAAGTTGCTATAAACGATGAATGTGGTAGCTCAAACTGTCTCTACAACCATGAAAACAGTGCATGTTTTAAGTGTGGGAAAGTTGAATGTAATGGTATGTAGCCAGGGGAATAGTAGTCTGAGGCCTGATCTTATTTCTATTGAACTGAACAGTTAAATATGTCAACAAGAAATCATTCAAAGGTTTTAAATGTCCTAAAGACCTCATTCCTTCATTTATAAGCATATCTTCTGAAGCATGATTTAAAAGACAAAATAAAAGCAAAGAACTCATGATGAAAAAAAAAAAAAAGAAAAAAAGAAATAAAGTCTTACTGTTCAACTGCCATGAAAAATGGATAAATTAAATGCAAAATCCCACTAGCTCCATAAATGCTTTTCTGTACAATGTTTGGAAGAACTACCTGTTGTTAACTGCATTCATGAAAAAACCATAGGCAATCAGAAAAAGCTGAGAATGCACTACCTGTGTTTGTTTCTGAGATAGAAAAACAAATACTAAAAGTAAAATGCCCACTTGAGCCTCACCAAGTTTGTAAACATTCTCAAATGCAGTGCTAAGAATTGTTTACACAAGTTGTGACAGCTGCTTAATGGTTAAAGACTACCTTTCTTCACACTGAAGCAGCAGGGAAGAAGACACACAGAGGAGGAACTTACAATTAGGAGCAACACAATTGATCACCCAAAAACTATCTGGAAAATTTGCCTGCTGATGGATAAAATGCTGATGAAGGTTTGAGGATGTTTAACACTTAACACCCAACACTGAACTATGCTCACAGAGTTTGTGAACTTACGGGAAAACTGTCTGGTATCAGTACGTTCTGCTTGGCCTTCTGCATTACTTAAAACCATGAATCAACATTTTCAGAATTGCTTCTTCACTTGGAGTTAGATAAATGCATTAATCAGCTATGTTTTGCATTAGAGAGATTTTCCTTAAGAAGCTGACAAAGTATCTCTTATTTACATTGACTATTTTTGATTGCTGCTTATGGGGTTGAATCCTCTTAAATCACATATTAATGATATTACTGAGGTTTGTGCTTCCTGACTTTCAATGGAATAGTCGACTAAGAGAAGCTCATCTTTGGAATTTAATAAAAGCAGCTATTTGATGACTTATCAGGAAGTGGGAATATTTTTTTCACATATATGATTTTTTCCTTTAAATGAGTCATCTCATCTTAGCCCACAGCATTAAGGTTTGATTCCACAAAGTACTTAAACATGAATGTAACTTTAAACATATGACTAGTGGTACTGTTTCAAAAATAGCCCTATGGGTCATGCCCCTAAATTTACAAATTATGAAAGACCTTGTTGAATCAGCAGCTTCAGCAAAATTGGCAAACTTGCATTGCTCGGGATCACATTTAGTTGTCTTTTATTTTTTATTAAAGGGTAGGTCCTCAAAACAAGAAAGCCAGTGGAAAAAATCAATGATTCAACTGACAGTGAACAGAAGACATAGTGAAACCAGCCAAATATACAATACTGTGAAACTGTGCCCATTAGTAGGTAATTACACACAAAGATAGAGACTTAAGCCTCACCAGGCAAGTCCATTTCTAAACAGATTTTGTTCTAACATACACCAGCAGCCTTAAGTACGGATTAATTTCCAGACATATAGTAGTGCAATAAACCCCCAGCAACTGATAACAATTAAAAATTAGAATTTTGTCAAAAGATAGTACAATATTGTTATATAAAAGGATTTAAGAATTTTCCAGTACAGTAACACTGAATGAAAAGGAAGTTGTGAAGTCTCGGGAACGTCAAGGCCAGATTGGATGGGACTTTCAGCAACCTGGTCCAGTGGAAGGTGTCCCTGTGTATGGCAGTAGGTGGAAGTAGACGGTCTTTAAGATCCCTTCCAACCCAAACAATTTTGTTGTATATATTTTTTATTTTTCCGTTGAATTTGGTTCTTTCAGAACATAAATGAAGGGTGCACAGTGCTGCCTGGGTTTCCCCTACTTTTTCAGGAAAAAGGTTTCTCTTGCTTTTCATATGTAGGATACATGTTCACATTTTCATTAAGAAGAACTTTGTGTTTTGACACAAAAACTGCAGAAGAAATTGCCAGGAATCCAAAGGAGGCAGGCTTCAGAGAAACCTGCTGTAGATAGTAAATGAAGAATCTTACTCATGTTAGTGTCAGTTAGGCCTTTAAAGGGCAAATGCTGACCACAGTAAAGGTCAGTAAGTGGAGAAGCTGCTCCTAGCCTCCAGACCCAGAATTCACCCAGAAATCTGCTGGCAGTCCTTCATGGAGAAATGGAAAGGGCATTTCCTTGTGGTATCTTTTCTGGTTACAGTTGAAACTTCCTCTGATTTGGTCCCATGGGACCTGAAGGTGTTCAGTTTTGAGGTATCTGCCCATTCTTTTCATCTGCAGTCATGGCAGGGCAAAATAAACAACACAAGAGCTTAGAGGAACCCCGGGTTCTCTTATATCTTGAACAAATTTGAGTAAAACCTCCTTAGTCCTTCCTTGAAACCATCAGCAAATGTCCCAAATCGAGATGTAAATTACAAAGAAGTATTACAGGATCATTGGAAGGATTTAAGTGATCAGATCTTACTAACGGTTGACAGAAACTTTGCATGTAAATTGGTAGGGAAGAAATTCATCCCTCCCCTTTCCCAACAGAACATATTTGCCTTTTGGCAATGTCTCCAGGTGACTACAGTAAGGTGGAGGGGGGAGCCACTAAGCAGAGCTGGTCATAGGTGAGATCAGTCTTTCTCTTGGACTTATTTTGAATACCAATGCTCAGATGTCCACACAGGCTTGATATTAAAACAAGCATCTTCCAATGGCTGGGCAATTCCGCTCTGCTTTCTTTAACTGGAAAGTTGTTTTGCTAAAACACAGAGGTCCTTACAAATAATAGTCCATATATAGCAGGGCTGAGTAGGGAAACAGGTTTGCAATGAGTTTGATCTGGAGGCCACTGCTGCCAATGTGCTTAGCACACTGTACCTTTCTGTGCCTTGTTCTGTCAGAGCTTTTGGCCTCTATGTCCTCTCATAACCATGAAAATCACTTTAAAATTGAAGAATAAATGCCAAAAAATATATAGTGCCATAAACTAAACCAAAACCACAATAAAAAAAACGTAGGCCCCAAACTAATAAGTTGCAAATACAGCTCTGTCTGTGTGGGAGGGACGGATAATTGAGGGCTGAATGAGGATTTTGAACTCACGCAAGATCCTTGTGGTTCTGTTTCGCTTTCAAGGAGCATGTGAGAGGTGCCAGCCTTCCAATGAAACACTAAATATTTAAAAACAACAACCTCACTCATCTGGTGGCTGGGTTTGAAAGAACAAACATCAGTCCATTGTTTGGCTTCTGCCGACATCTTGTACACACAGAAAGCCAAAGACTCCAAATAATTTTGTGGCCTCAGGCATCAACAATAAACAATGTATATTTGATGTGTTGGCCTAATTTCTGTCCAGTGAATCTGCTGTTTTAAACATGTTTTCATGCCTTTGTCTTTTTTTTTTTTGTTGTTGTTGTTATTATGTTTAAGTCTTTATATGCCCTGCGATCTTTTTTTTTTGTACCTTTTTCAAGTCTTCCAGTTTCTTTTAGGGTGCTGTTACTGAGGAAGAGGTGATCAAAGTGCTCTTTTAAGCTAAAAGACCACTGTAGTCATGTTTCTTGCAGGAACTTTCAATTCCAGTCTAGACAACTCCTTGCCTATTGCTACACTTTCTAATTAAATTATCGAATTTTGATTAAAAAAAGTCCTGAAAGCAGGGGAAAGGAAACATGATTACCCTTGCAGTGGAGACAAAGAGTACTTAGCAAATGTGGTTTCCAAAACTTTTTGCCAGACTTCTGCTATGAAAATTATTGTCCAGAAAGAGGCTGTAAACCTATTTTTGAAGATCAGTATGTTTCAAGAAGGAGTCTTGTACTTCAGATAATTGCTTTAACCTTTTTCATATGAATTAGAAGGTCTTCCAGCATTTGTGGTACCAACATTTGTTTGTGATTTTTATTGCTCTCAGAGCACTCACTGATTCAAATGGCAGATCTACTCTGTGATCTCTGCAAAGCTGTATTTTCAGAGGATTAAATGACCCCTTTTTCCACTCCATTCCTCCAAGCTCCTCTCCCTTGTGGCTTCACTTTGCATCACAGGCTCAACACAAGCAATGAGTCAACTACTTGCAGAAGCAAGAGTAATATACAGTCTAAGGAAGCTTTATACATAATATAGTAATTTATTAAAGGAAAAAGCTTGAGACGAATGTACAGGAAATATTTCAATGCTGCTCCTCGATGAAGGAATGACAGGTATAAACTTCTCAGCAATGATGATAAAAAGGCTCTAATGTACAAAGCAAACTGCTGAGTGTGATTTACCACTTCATTTTCAAGCAATGTTTTATAATAGCGGTACTTTGCTAGTACCAACAGCACTTGCTGGCAAGAGCAAGTGCCACAGAGCAGAGGCATTTGCTTTCTCCTCAGGTTACATAGCCAACACATGAAGAGAGCTGGCCACATAAAGGGTATGAGGGTATAAGCCATGAAATCTGAAAAGCTTTGAAAGAACTAGCTGAGCCAGTCCATGGAACACTGCTGGGGCTAGACTGGGGAGGTGAAACCTATAGGTAGAAACGGCCCTCGGAAGCAAACTGAAATCCTGCGGGGCAAAGGGGAGCTGAACTGAGAAGTCCCACAGCCTGGGTGAGGCTATAGCTTGCCCAGCTGTGGATGGAGCCCCAGTGTTTTCACCCGATTGGTTTGATTAGACCTGCTTTTGAGTATGTCTGTTAATTCAAGATCCCCATGTGTCAACAAAGTTAACACCTGAACTCAGAAAAGGCCTTGGTCAAAAGATAGTCACTGCTCTGTAGAGCTTGGCCAAGCCTGGACTGTGGGCCTGGGCAGACGCGTGCCAAGACAGCTGCAGCATTAGTTAAACAGTCATGTTTTAAGATATTATTGCTCTCCCTCCTCCCCTTGCTCTGCTTTTTCCAGCAGACCTTCTGCCACAGGGGAGTAAGTGGAATTATTTTTGGAAGCTCCTCAGGTGTTCCAGTGGACAGTCAGAGGTGAAGCTCTTAGCAGCTGAAGGAGGACTGTTTGGACTTTGAACCCAAAGGCACCCTTAAAGCCCCTTAATCTGAAAACATTTAAGCACATTCTTCCCACTGAATTTAGCAGAATTACTCTCATGGCTAAATTTAAAGCACTTCAGGATCAGAGTCCTTCTTAGTCTTGCATGAGCTGGCTGTGACAGAGCGAAGCTTTGAACCACTTTCTTTTGAAACTGAGTTGGGCTGCCTTAACCACAAGACCACAGGTATTTTGTGAGACTGCTCATTAATGTTTGCAGCATGTTTTAAGATCTGTAGATTCAAGAATGCTATAGAAGATACTACAACAGTAGTTTGCTTTCCAGCTTTCTGGAGAAACTGTTGCTAAAGTTAACAGGGTCTTTGGTTACTGATTAGGTTGATTTTCTTGGCTGCAGTAACCAGTTGTGATACTGCTGCCAATTCTACTTAAAATGTTTAAATATGTGAGCATGAGTGAAAAACAAAAATAAAACCCGCTGCTCAGATTTTAGGTATTATTTTTAAATCTAACCAAACACATAATTTGTTTATTTCCTGTTACTCTTTTCTTCTTCCACAAACAATTTCCATTTGCAGGGAAAGCTCTAGCAGGTAGAGTTAATGCACCTTTCTTACATTTCAGAGTCTGCAGATAAATTTAGGCTATAAAGAAAACTAGCTGAATTAAAATACTTGCATATCTAACATCCTTTGAAAAGAAGAAGCGAGAGGAAGACTTGCAAAAAAGAGCAAGAAATTCTATCTTCTTTTCGATGCCTTTTCGATAGCTTTTCAAAAAGCCTCTTTCTAGCTCACAGTTCCACTGATGCATGTGGACATTCAGCCAACCTGGCTTTAAATCCCTTTGGCTGCTGTTTCATGATGTTCCAAGACTTAAGAGACAAGGGAGGACTTACAGTGATTTAGGCAGAGCATAAGCTTCTTGAATCAGTCTTTAAATACAATATGCAAAGGACCATCAGCATGCTTTGTGCAGGAATAGTTCTAGTTTGCCATCAGTAAATTTGAATCTCTTAGACTGTATTTTGAGCAAGTTTCTAGACAAATGTGGGTGTGCTGGTGCCATTTGTGATATACAAGAGACGGTCTTCCTTTCTTTGGCCCGCACATCCCCCTTCAGCAGGAGAAGGAGGTGTTTCCACCAAGGAAGAGGTTTCCACCATCTTCGTGTGGCTTCAGGGGTGTTGGGGACATACCGTCTGCTCTGTCAACCCTTCTCCTTCGTACTGCCTGCCATCACAGCCTCATTCCCCACGCTTCCTCAGCCTGGAGCAGCGTCATGCTGGAAGGCAGCTGAATGGTTCCTCTGCCTCCTCCTACGCGCTTGCATTGAGGGCTCCGCTGTGCCATGTCTGCATCACTTGCCGGGGGTACAGCACCATGCCTCAACTAACCCTCTGCCCTGCCAGGCATCAGGCAGGGTTGGGTCTGAGTCTGCTTCTGTGTCCCTTTGATAAATGACTGCTGGACAAACATCCGCAGCAGATGGGGCAGACACTGCTCCTGCTGATTTAGCAAAGTGCTTTCTGTGCTCTACCAGCATAAGCCTCTCCTTGCTAGTGTTAAACTCCCAGCAGTTGTTTTCCATTTGGGAACATAATTCTTCTCTATCTAATCAAACTGACTGCCAGGGTATGTTCAAGACAATTTTTTCTTCTTGTGTGCCATTTGGGCAGGAAAATGAGAACCAGTAAAATAATCTATTTCTTTATACAAAAACACTGCCATTTGGCTGTATTTCTCTTTATTGATATGGGTGAGTTTCGTAATTTTACACAAATTGCTTTTGTGCTCTGTTTACCTGAGAGTCAGATAGCTTCATAGCCAGGTAGAGGGATGCAAGGTAGGCCAAAATAAATTTATAATTTGTGATCCTCTTCTAAAACATGCTACCTCAGCACAAGGTGCAGTGGAGGAAATGATTTCTGTGCAAAGATTTGAGACTTCCTTAATAAAATCACCCAGTGGGTTAAAAATGTTAGTCTGTGGCAATTCAGATCCTATTTCTGCACTCTTGAAGGAAAAGAAAAATCAACTCAATAAAGTTTTGAGGATTTTGCTTTAAGACCTTTCTTCTTACTGCTTAGCTCAGTTTAGCACAGTGTTATCCGTGTACATGTATACACACATATATTTATATGTAGACATATATATATACCTATAGCAACAGGCAGTGGCAACTTTCACCTAATTAGGAACTTTGTATAGGTTGTTTAAAAGCTAAATGGAAGAAAACAGGGACAATCCAAGGACAGGATCCAATACAGTTCTATGCTTAGGAAATAAGGAGTGTGGGAATCTAATAATGGGAAAAACAATAAATCTTCAAGAAAGCTGATAGAGACATTGATATACATAGGTCTTCCTAACTTAACTTTGGTGACTGATAAACCAGTCATAGCCATAGTTCTCTTTATTCAAATTGTGTTGTACTACGGCCAACTGTAGATACACACAGAATTAAATTAATTCAGAAAAATCGTTAGAGCCACTTTGCATTCATTTCTTTACCTAACTATTTATTTTTTTACTCCTTTGTACCTAGAAACATTTCAGGGCTTAGATAGCTTTCCATTAACTGGAAATAGCTATTTATTTTTATATCTATAGATATTTCAGTTATTTAGAAAGTATATACCAGGTAAAGAAAAACAGCATATTTCTCACATTTCACTTTAATGTGAGATTATTAACTTTGAGTGGTGAGGAGATGGAAATACGAGATTAAATTTGATCCAGGTCACCAAGGGAACTGGCACAAATACTGGGGTCAGAGTTCTCACCTTTCTATGTGTCATTTTCTTGGCAACCAGTATTTCACTTAAGGCAAGACTTCTTATATACTCAGTCCAATCTGAAATTACTATTTTGGTTTTACTGAAGGGAAACTTTAATTGCTTTATCAAAATAATTCTGAATTCATTCAAGTATTGCATCAAGTTACAGTACACCTTAGTATGTCTGTTCTAAGGCACAGAGAAGGTATGGCCAGGACATTGTTGTTCCAAAGTAAGTGTTCAAGCCAGGAAGACCCCCCCAGGCTACCCTCCTTATCCCATCCAGCTGAAAAGACACTCTTTGGATATTCAAAAAAGGGCTAAGTAGACCTATTTCTCTCAACAGGCTACACCAAGATCTCCCACACTGTCATGTATAGAAGAAATCCGTCACTGACAATTCCAGTATCGAGGTGAGAAGTCGGATGTTGATTCTTGTGCAACGACTGTTTCCCATTAGTGTGGGGTTTTTTTAATTACATGCTTACAGAACCAAACCCAGTTCTGCACCTGACTCACTCTGACTCAGTTAATTTACCTGTTGCAACTTCCAAATGAACTTTAAATACTCACTAACTTTACCGGGAAGCTCTCATTTCTAGTTAGGTAGGGTAAAATTCTCTTGCTATTATGCAAAAACTCCTACTGACTTCTATGGACCCTGTACATGATTAAGGTAATGCTTGGAAAATCATATGAAATCCTGATTTTTTTGTAGTGACAATAGTAGTGATGGACTCTGAAGCATTATGAGTGACAGAAGGTCAGGAAATTACTATTGTCTGATGATCATCTGTGAACTGTCAATAGAGGCAAAGAGTGGATTTTCTACCCACATACTGGCTTTTGTTACACATACTTAAAATTTGACAATTTTCACAGCTCTCAACTGTGAATATTAAACTAATAAATCTATAAAACTTTCATGAATGATGTAGTGAAATATAGTACAACTTTTGTAGACAGTGCTTTGCCAAACAGGATAAATACCCCCTCCACTCAAAGATACAAATTGCAATATGCTGACCCCTCAAAAAAGAATTGAATCAGTAAGAAAACAAAAATTTTTGTGGCCCTGAACAGAAAACACACTTTTTAAACTTGCTATGTGACCTTTGGCTAAACACTTGTTTATTCATCCCTCTAGAGATGAGTAACAGCAGTTACCTCTTTTAGAGAAAATGGCTCAACCTGCATCCCTGCAGGGTGGGAGCTCTGCAGCTGTGCAGAGCTGCTGCTGCCTGTTCAAATCTGCAGTATGTGAAGGGACCTACCTGCTGTTGTAGCTCTGCAGCTGGCAGTAAGTCTGATAACGGACAGACAGCAATGCAGCAGTCAGGGGATACAAGCAGCTACATGATGTAAAGTGATAACCTGGTCCAAACTCGCTAAACTCAAAACAGTTTGATGAATTTTGGTGTGTTCTCTCTGTACCAGCAGGTTTGTGTGTTAGATCGATGATTATTATCCTGATGTCAGCTTAAAATTGCAATACAACCCTTGTTGTACATGTTGCTTACTTTGTCAAGAATGTGATCATCTACCTGCCATGCGTGACTCAAATCCCAGCAGGTGACCTGGTAGCACACAGATTTGGTATTGAAAATTGAGGCCTAAGAGGCAGGGTTGATCAGACTGTGTTTAGGTAAAATGGTAAATCCAGTGTTAAGCCAGACTAGAGCCACCATACCTGCTGAAATGATGCTAGTCCTTTTCAATGATTCAAATACTTTTTTTTTCCCCTTTGGAAAATATAGACTAATCCAGCAGACTTTCTGTTATAAAGAATCACCTTCCCTCCTTCTGCTGACCAACTGCAGGATGGAAACCTGAAGATGACAAACACTCTGTATCTTCCTCTGCCAACTTGGCAGGGGTGCAGCTGTGGGTTTATGACTATATTCTAAGTCTTTGCTGTGGGATGATATAGGAGAGTGCAGGTGCTGCATCCATGACTGTGGAACCATGAGCCTGGTCCACACTGAACTGTGTGTTGCCAGGCTGACCATGCAAACTTGAAAACCTGGTTTGAAAGGGGAAATAAAAAGAAAGAAAACAACAAAAGCGGGAAATGGGCAAACAATTGGTCTGAAAATCCTTCTCAAATCAAATCACTTTTATTGCTGGAAAATTATAATAAATGAAAAAAAAATGTGCACTTATAGAGACCTGGTAGTCTGGTCCTTGCCACAGAAATTAACGCCACACCACTCTGCATTGAGAACTGATGTCTTTCCTAATACTCCATACTGGCATTAAACTCAAACTAACCCACAGAGCATCTGAAGAAATGCAAAGGGGCAGTGTTTTGTTATTATTTGGCACTCTGGTAATCAGTGTTTCATTTGTTGATGGCTTTTTTTAATTTGTCAGTGAGTATTTTTTGAACAAAAAAACCTTATTCTACAAACAGAACTTCTAATTGAATCATGCCACTTGACTACTAGTTAATCTTTTCTCAAATAAATATGAGATGATGTAATCATGAGAAAAATCAGCTCAAAAGAACAGTTGCTATCTGGGCTTGAAAAGAGTAGCACAGGCAAGCAACATGGCTATTGAATCCCTTTGAGAAACTGGAGACGTGCTGCCTTCCCCTGTCAGCCCCACTTCATTTGTCCAGAGTAGGCTGTAAAGCAGCTGGTGTTGGGGGACATCATGTAGTAAAAGAACAGAGAGTCTCTGCAATGTTGTCCTGCTTGAAAAATAAGCAAAGAGATTTGTCATTTTGAAAATTACAAAAATTCCTATGAATGAACAATGGATTTATCAGGTCGGCAGTCTGCTAGTGAGTGACCAGCTCTGCATGCCTTACAAAACATGGTGATCTTCCTATCCAAATCAGGCAGAGGGACTGGCCCAAGAAGTGTGACATAGAAGGATGGCAGCAGATGAATGCTCCAAACACCAACAGCGAGAGACATTTGCTTTCCTGCTTGCAACCCTGGGAAGCATCTGTGTAGTTAGGACAGAAGCACTGTTACATTAACCCTTGTGAAACCATTAGCAGGGCACACAGCAAGGCCCATCTGTTTACTCAGGCCTCTGGGAGCAGGGAGAGCTGCTGTTTTGTTGTTCTTTAGGTGTGAATGATTCATGATTCAATGGGCAATCAGGAAACTTTTGGTTGCTGCATCGGTATTAAAGCTGTAGTGAACTGCATTTTAATCTTTCAAATAAGCAGAGACATTAACTGACAGGCTTAATAGTTCACAAACTAAAAACTAAATAAATAAATTAGCTAGAATGAGTTGACCTTATAATCAAGAACTAAAACCACAACTTGACCACCATGTAACAAGAAGAATGAACAGATGACTGTTTTTAGGTGCACATGAAAAAAGACCATTTTTTTAACCACTAATTCCCCAAACTAGAGCGTGTGAAGTGTTGCTCCTTGGCTCCGTGGTGAGGGTCTGCAGCAGCGTGTGCAGGAAGGCAGCTGTTTGTGCTGTGGTGGGAAAGCTGGGCTCTGCAGGGCTGGGCACTGCACAGCCACACACAGAACAGGCAGCCCCTCTCCCAAAGAGCCTGTGTTTCAAGTGCATGACTAGGGATAGCAGATGGATAGAGACAGGAGACGATGAAAACAGTGGGATACCGGACAGTTTGAAATCCCAGCTGCTTACTCGCTGTCTAATATTGCCAAGTTACAATTTCATAGTCTTACTGTCTCAGCAGAGTTCACTCTGCTCTTCCTCACTGAGGAAGGGGAAGAGCGAGACCTTTGTGCATGTTACGAAAGGGCTTTGGGCTGGAAACTGCTGCTGAACCCGGTCCCATAGGTGATGCACACAGTAAAAGTACTGGATTTCTTCACATCTCCTTGCTGCTTCATTAATGGAAAAGTGGTTGTAGGCTGAGTTACATGTTTGGTAGCAAGGAATAGTGGAGGTTGGCATGCTGGGCACACGGTTTTAGAGGTCAGCACCTCCAAAATAAATCTCTGAGTAAGGACTGACATTCACTGGGGGTTTACATTGGCTTCAGAAGGTGGCCAGGACACAAGTGACACATTTCCTACAAAGAAAGTGAGCCTGAGGTGCAGCCGACAGCTTAATGTAGCTCCCAAGCAAGACCAGCAAAACAGAAGTAATCTGTTATGGTGAAATGGCCTCCACACCCAAGGACGCTTTTAAGCACAGGACTCAGAAATAAAAACCCCAAATGCCAATACTGGGACGAGCGCAGCTGAAGGCAGTCCACAGTTGCTGCTAAAATTGCCATGAGGCTGTGACTCACCCAGGGCCGCCACTGAAGCGGGGTGAAGAGCCTGGCTGCCGCTCCACCCCTTGGGCAGGTCGCCACTCCAGGGGCATGGTGCCAGGTGGCTCCCAATCACCAGCATTTGGGAGCTGCCCCTCTGCCTGCTAGGTCACCCCCATGCCAACTACAGCGAGGAAACCTCCCCTATGTCCACTGCTCCATCCCTTTCCTCACCGTGGCATCACCAGACATGGACAATGACACCAAGCTATGTGGTGTGGTCAACATGCTGGAGGGAAGGGATTGACATCCAGAGGGACCTTGAAAGGCTTGAGAGGTGGGCCAATGCTAACCTCATGAAGTTCAACAAGGCTAAGTTGGGGCATTCCCAAGCACAAGTATAGGCTGATCTGGTGGAAAGTGTCCCTGGCCATGGCAGGGGGACTGGAAACAAATGGTATTTAAGGTTCCTTCCAACCCAAACCATTCTGTGAATCACTGAGTACAAATTAAGCAATGCTTATATGATGGTAGGGGTGATACGACTAGTAGCAATTCCTGTTTCTGCTAATAATTACTGTTTCTCTTCACTTGCTCTCTGCTTGGGTTCTCTATATTTTGCAGGCTGGTTTTCGCACCTAGGAGAGCTAAAACTGCACCTTGCTTTAAGGAAAAGTGAGATTTGTGTCACTACATCATAGAATGGTTAGTGTTGGAAAAGACAAGATCATCTAGTTCCAACCCCCCCTGCCATGGGCAGGGACACCTCACACTAGACCATGTCGCCCAAGGCTCTGTCCAACCTGGCCTTGAACACTGCCAGGGATGGAGCATTTGCAACTTCTTTAGGCAACCTGTTACACTGCATCACCACCCTCGCAGTAAATTACTTCTTCCTTATATCTACCATGAACTTCCCCTGCTTCAATTTAAACCCATTTCCCTTTGTCCTGTCGCTACAGTCCCTTATGAAGAGTCCCTCGCCGGTATCCCAAGACATTGTCCCAAGAGCGGTGGCTTTCAGACATGACACGCGTAAGGGGTCCCGTAGTGTGACCTCAGCTACCGTGCTGCTACCAACCGCAGAGCCGGGCC
>NW_009942566.1:0-333 GCF_000696875.1 Nestor notabilis | reverse complement strand
TGGAACACCTCCACGTATGGAGCATTTGCAACTTCTTTAGGCAACCTGTTACACTGCATCACCACCCTCGCAGTAAATTACTTCTTCCTTATATCTACCATGAACTTCCCCTGCTTCAATTTAAACCCATTTCCCTTTGTCCTGTCGCTACAGTCCCTTATGAAGAGTCCCTCGCCGGTATCCCAAGACATTGTCCCAAGAGCGGTGGCTTTCAGACATGACACGCGTAAGGGGTCCCGTAGTGTGACCTCAGCTACCGTGCTGCTACCAACCGCAGAGCCGGGCCCGACCGGGCGCAGCCCTTACGGACGGTTCCGCCCCGCAGCGGCCGCC
>NW_009942565.1:0-280 GCF_000696875.1 Nestor notabilis | reverse complement strand
TCCTTCTATATTTTCTCTCTCGAGCAGTAGGGCACCTTCTGTTAATAACTGAGACATGGATTGGTACATGTGGGGAGCTGGATAGATCTGATAAATCGTCTCTCAATTGTTTGAACTCCTGGGACAGTTTTTCCACAGCTGAAATGATGGAAGGGGTGAGATTGTCTTTGAACTCTGAGTTGATGAATCAAGTCATCCACTGTTGGTGGTCTTATGCCATCTCAGGTCGATGCTGCCAATGAATGGGCCTATGATGATGGTGCACTCTGTGTAAGTTTCC
>NW_009942564.1:12884-13096 GCF_000696875.1 Nestor notabilis | reverse complement strand
GGGTCGCACCCTGCCTGCCCTGGCAACCCCGACCCTGGCTCCCCGGGACCGGGGCTCTGCAGGAGACATGAAAGGGCCTCGAGAGTTTTCCTTCCTCGTGCCTCCAAGCACGATGTCAATTAAAACCTGCTCTGTTTAACAATGCAAATGCTCGCGGCGTGCCGCTGCAGACAGAGGGAGGCTCACGTCTCTCGTCGCGCGGGCCCAGCTGT
>NW_009942564.1:11347-12792 GCF_000696875.1 Nestor notabilis | reverse complement strand
CCTCCCCAGCACCCGCTGCCACCTCCTCGGGGAGCACCCAGGACCCATAGAGCTCAGGGTAGCAGCAGGATGAACCCCACCAGGTCCCCAAACCCACCCAAAACACCAACACAGTGCACATGAGCCACGCCACGTCTGCTCATACATGGCAAAGTGGGGACTTGTGATGGAAAAAATCTTTGTCCTCTTAGCTCTGGGGGGCTGGTGACAGGGAGGCAGGTTGGAGGTGCCTTTTCCCTTGGTGCATCTCCCAGCCAGCCAGGCTTACAATATCGAATGAAGAGAATTATCAGCCCCAAGAAGGTGCCTTGGCTGGTTGCAGGCTGGTTGCACACCCTCAGGACAGCTGAATCCATCCATGTTTACTGGAGACGCCATCCCTGAGCATCCCCCCAGACCTGCCTTTCCCCTCATGGGGGTCCCCGGGGCAGCCCCCCATTGTGACACGGTGGAGGGTGAAGCCGTGCGGGCGCTGACAGCTCACAGATGGGGCTGAGCAGCAAAGTAGGACAGCTTGGGGCGGCCGCTCTGTGGCTCCAGCCCCATTGTCCCCATTGCTTCCCCGAGCCGCAGCGCGGGAGGACGCGGTGCTCGGCATCACGCCGTGGGTTTCCATGGCATTCCCTGCCTGCTGCTGCCTGCTCGGCACAGCCAAGCTCTGCCTCCCTCCACTCCTGCCGTTCTCCCGAGCTGGTGGACGAGCAGCCGTTGGGGAAGGAAGCGGCGGGGGGGGAGGAATTTTTTTGTTGGGGAAGGAAGCGGCGGGGAGGAATACATTGACCCAGTGTCAGCAGCGCTGGCACGACTGATGCTGCTCCAAGGATGCCTTTCACCTGCCCAGTGCAACGTTAAACTGGGACTTTCCTACCTGGGTAACTTGGACCAAGCACAGGATCACCTCATTTGCTGCTAATTTGCTATTTTGTTCCTGCTGCTATGGCAAATATTTGTGTGTGGTATGTGTGGAGAAGTTCCTCCTTTGTTCTGCAGCCTCTCCCTTTGCCAGTCCCTGCAGCAAAAGCAGTCTGGGCTGACTGTTGATGCAAAGTGGTTTGGCAAGAAAGATCGTGTCTTTCCCCAAAATCTCTATCAGTGATGGGCTTGGGATGGCACAATGCTCCGCTTCACACCTCTCCCCCTCTGCACAGGCTAAGGGAAGAGAGACTGAGCAGGGAAGTGAAAAGTTGGTTCTTGAGGAGCTCAGAGCCAAGTTTGCAGATTTCAGACATGCATCTCTGAAACTGCTGTGGCAGAGCCAGAGGAGCTCCAGCCTCCCAAGGCATGAGAGCAAATGGTTCAAAGGCTCTGTGCTGGAAGCCTTGACCTGAGAAACCATCCCGCGGGCTTGCTGGAGACACTGCCCTGTCCCAAGGACCTGTCCCTCCTGCGGCCAGGTGCTGGGAGCAAAGAGCTCATGGAAAATCAGGGGCTTTCAGTGGATGCCT
>NW_009942564.1:10880-11327 GCF_000696875.1 Nestor notabilis | reverse complement strand
GGCCTGAGCCCAGCCGCTGAGCACAGGGAGGTGTCGGGGGGATGTCTGGGAGCATTTACACACCCTGGTTCACCCCATGCTCCTCACAGAGCCCCGAAACGAGGGCAAACGCTGCCAAATCCAACCCTGGAGATAGAAACTGAAATTCATTTGCTTTGTTAATTACCTAATTACATTGGAGATAAACAGCAGTGAGCATCTCCCGAGCCCTCTCAGTCTGCTGGATGTCAGATGCCTCCACCCGAGCCCAGCCATACCGCAGCAGATCCAGTTTGGGGTGCCCATGCAAGGGCTCCCTCCTGCTCCAGGCACTCCACTGACCTGGGCAGCCCCCTCTTAGCTCAACTCCCACCAGCTCCCGTCCACCAGAGCCAGGAAAGGAATTTGGCCTCCGGGGCTGCATTAACCATGCTTGCTCCTGGTGCTCCAGCCAGGTTCCACTCATGC
>NW_009942564.1:9809-10741 GCF_000696875.1 Nestor notabilis | reverse complement strand
CCCTGGCCCCCCCCCGCCACAGGGATGTGCCCGGGCATATTCCCCAGCGCTAAAAAGCAGCCACCCAAAAACCTGCTGGTCTGGAGTTCAAATGTGCAGAGATGTCCCCGGGCACACGGAGAGGGACGGTGCTGCCTGTGTGGTCACGTCACCTGCATGTGGGGTCCTCACACCTCCCTCGGAGCACTGGAAACCCTCTTGAGCTGGAAAGGAAGGTCCCAGCTGATCCCAACCGCCCCCCATTCCCGGCATGTCCGGACTCCCCATCCTGCCTGAGCACCCCGAGCTGCCCCAGAGGTGCGTGGTCCATGGGCAGGGGGTGGTTTGGTGCCGGAGGTCCCCAAGCAGAGCTGACCACAGCGTCTCCACAGACAGCTTCATGGTGTGGGCAGGTTCCCAGCTGGGGCCCAGCCAAAACCAACCCATTCGTTACAGCCCAGATCTCAGACTGGGCTTTGCAGCCACCACAGTCCCCGGGGAGAGGGGAGAGGTGCCCAAGCCCGGCCAACACAGGTTCCTGACCCCGCCAGCCACCCATGACCTGCATCCCTCCAGTGCCAGAGCTCCTGTGGGCACAACCAGCTGGACCCTGCTCACAAAGCACCAGCACTGGGGGGTTTGGGGCTAGTGAGGGGCCCCCTTCCCATGCAGACCCTCCTCACCCCAGGGAGCATGTTGGTGGCTGTGGTTCTGCCCATGGGATGACTTTGCTGGCGCGGTGGCCGGTTCAGGGGCGCGGTGGTGAATGGCTTCACTGGCCCCTGCCACACCAGCGTGGCGGGCTGGGCTTGCATTGATTCAGCAACATGAGATGATTCCCTGCTCCTAACAGCCAGGCTGATCCCAGGAGAGCTCCGTGGTGGTGGCACTGTGGGCGTTCAGCTCCCATAGGGACCCTGCGAGGCCAAACCCTGACATGGGGGTGGCAGAGA
>NW_009942564.1:9331-9755 GCF_000696875.1 Nestor notabilis | reverse complement strand
AGACACCTCAAACCCTCCCTCCGCTGGGATCCCTATGGTTAAAACTGAACATTTTGGCAGAGGCATGCTCGTTGCTCAAGCTATTCACCAGCCACGAGGAGGCTGAGGACAAGCACTGGGTGAGCAAAAATCACAGAATCATAGAACCCCAGACTGGTTTGGGTTGGAAGGGACCTTGAATATCATCCAGTTTCAAACCTCTGCCACAGACAGGGACATGAACGCAGCTTAAATTGGAAATCTAAGGTATTTGGAAAGACTCTGCAGAGCCGGGGCAGGGTCTCTGCCGGCCTTGACCTCACATCAGTGATGCTTTGAGCTCAGACATGCTCTGTTTGGGGTTCCCGCACAGGACGAGGACACAGTGATGGGGGGGGGGGAAACAGAACCAGCAGCAGCGGCAGACAACCGCGCCGCCCCCCGG
>NW_009942564.1:8720-9230 GCF_000696875.1 Nestor notabilis | reverse complement strand
GAACCACCACCCCCCGCTGCCTTCCTGCCGGGACAATGCGGCTCTCCTGCTTTTCCTTACCACCATTTCGGAGCTTGTGTGGGGAAAGGAAAGAAGCGGCGCCCAAAAGTTTAATTTCCTCCGCCTGCCCCCCCGCTCCCAACGCGCGAGTTGAATGTAATGCTGTTAGTCAGGCAGTGCCGGGCTGGCTGCGCCTCTGCAAGCTGATGGGGAAACCAATTGAGGGCAAAATTGCTGCAAACAATTGTCCTTTTGTCCCTTTCCCTGGGGTCTGTCTGCCAAGGTTAGTGGAGCTGAATAAAACTCACTTGAGCTGCAACTCACACAACATACCAAGGGCTCCTTTCGGGGCTCTGCGGGCAGGAGGAGGGGAGTGTGGAGGGAGGGAGGATGGGGACAGCGAGGGGAGGACACCCCAGTGGATGCCCATCGGGATGCGGGTCCAGAGCATCCTCCCAGCCCCAGCCCGGACACAGCGGTCCATGGCCAACCACCAACAGCGTTCGGCTG
>NW_009942564.1:8087-8632 GCF_000696875.1 Nestor notabilis | reverse complement strand
CCCCCACCCCCCCTGCCCGCTGCCAACCCATGAGCGGTCGGTCTGGTCCTTCCTCACACTCTAAGCAGCTTCATCAGGAATTGTGCCCCCGTGCCCATGGGCTGCCCAGGCAAACCCCTGTGAAACACACGGAAAGCGATGCCGCCTCCAAATCAATAATAGCACGCTTGTTTGATTTCCTGAGCACAATAATTAAAGGCCCAGGGGCAGGAGGCATTGTGTGCACGCCCCTGGGACCCAGCTCCCTCAGCTGACTCTTTACATTCCCCCACTTATTCTTTTGCATCCTTTTTTTAGCTGCTCCATTGGCGAATGAAAAATAAAAGCACTTTTTTTCCATCAATCTGGCTTTGTTACTGGAAGCTGATGCCTGAAAAGAACTTCTGTGGGGGTTTTTCATGAGTAACGAGTGCTCCTG
This sequence comes from Nestor notabilis, assembly GCF_000696875.1. Taxonomy (NCBI): domain Eukaryota; kingdom Metazoa; phylum Chordata; class Aves; order Psittaciformes; family Psittacidae; genus Nestor; species Nestor notabilis. The sequence continues at coordinate 8,214 of NW_009942564.1, read as the reverse complement.
TCCTCACTGCCCGAACATGGATGTATTTTCCCATGGGGATGCCCCTTGCTTCCTTCTCCCCCCAGGTTTGTGCCAGGAGATTTCTTGCCTTATCTGTGTGATATGTTAGGGCATGGCTGGACCCGCT
>NW_009942564.1:7612-8061 GCF_000696875.1 Nestor notabilis | reverse complement strand
CGCTTCTCCCTTTCCCTGCCATGTTGTTCGTCTAAGTATTTTCTCACTTGGCAGGTGGTGCAGGATGGGATGGGATGGGACCAGCAGGCTCAGTTCCCAGGTGATGGGCTGCTGGGCTGCTGGGCCAGCAGATCTGCATCAGCTCCATGGGACACAGCCAGGGAGGAGGCAGGAGCAAAGGCTTGACTTTGCTGAGTCCTGACATGTCCCTTCAGTGCTCCTCTGCAGCAAGATCCCTGATAGGGACCCAGAAGTCAGAAGGGGCCATGGGTGATGCAGCCCCACCAGCCACCCCCGTGGTGGAAAGCTGCAATGTGCAAGAAGAATAAAGCCAAAGGACACCAAAGCGGGGCTGGCCGCTTCCTTGTTATCATTCCTGATTTGTTTGCAAAGCTGTGCTGGGCAAAATCCAGTGTCTGGGACCTTCTGGGAGCTGGTTTTCTAGGAAC
>NW_009942564.1:6734-7491 GCF_000696875.1 Nestor notabilis | reverse complement strand
CTGGTGACCCTGCCGACGGCACCTTCCCACCACGGGGCTGGGGCAGGCAGGGGCAGCAGCGGGGCTGCTCCAGCTCCTGGGATGAGCGTTCCCAGAGGTGACATCCCTCCCGGTGTTGTTATTCCCCTCACAGAGTCCTCTCTTCACTCATGGGTGTGAAATCTCTCACCCACCTGCGAAGAGCATCTGGGACCCTGCTCTGTGCCCCAGCACAGCCCATGTGGGCAACAGCTCTGGCCCTATCACCCTGGGGACACCCTGTGTGCACTGAGCAAGAGGAGACGGAGGACTCTGTGTTGGGACCATGCTTGGAGCTGCACATCCCATCACACCCCAAAAGTCTGTGGCATCCCCAGGACAAGCAAGTGTCAGGAGGGCAACTGGGAACGGTTGGGGCATCTCATCATCCAGCCACCACCCAGGACACATTTTGCTTTTCCATCTTTAGCTTTGCTGATGAGGAAAACCAACAAACAGCCCCAAAGGAGCTGCGGGGAGGGGGAAATGCCTGAAAATGAATCAGTCAAACCCAGACACAGTGGTTTGCAGCCCATGGGAAGACCACAGCGTGCACTGCACTGTCAGCTCCCATGTGGCAATTAGCTGCATCTGCAAAGCAATTCCCCCCCGAAATGCCAGCTGAGTGCTGGTTAACCAGGGACCAGGTTTGGAGCTGGGTTTAGTGAGGAGTTGGAAACCAGAGGGACTGGAGGCAGAGGGGCAGAGAGACGTGGGAGCAGAGGGATGAGGGAGCAGA
>NW_009942564.1:623-6703 GCF_000696875.1 Nestor notabilis | reverse complement strand
CGCGGGGCGAGCCCGACTCGACCGGCTGCTCCACCAGACAAGATGTGATTCTGACCCAGAGGGGTTTTACTTTACAAAGGCAAAAAAAAAAACCCCTAAAAACAAACCCATCTTTTAATGCCCTTTTTGGCAAGTTTTGCTCTGAAAACCCTCCGAGTGTCGCCGTAGTGGTGTCTTTTTCCAACCCAGAGGCTGCCCAGTGATTCGAAGCATCAATGAGAGCTGCTGCCCCGGCCACAGCAGAATGAGGCGCTTTCAGCAGCCCGAACGTGTCATTGGGATGTTGCCATCAAACACTGGCTAAAAAAACACAGCAGAAAAGAACCCAACCAAACAAAGGCAGAAGCACAAACAGACAGGGCTGGGATCAGGCTGGAGGAAAGAAAAAAGAAGTTATGATCTATATTTACTCTGCCCGAGATCCTTCACTGCCTCCGCTCCTGTGTGCTGTTATTTATTCACCAAGGCTGTGGGCATCACGTCATGCCAGGAGCAGGCTGCAGGCTGGTGACCTCCACACGAGTGGGTCCCCATGGCTCATCCCACACCCAGGGGAGCCGCTGCATTACCTCCTGGTGATGGTTTCCAGCTTATGGACACCCCATAGAACCAGCGTGAGCACGACAAGCTGCCACCGCACCAGCGTTTCTAGTGGGTTTTAGTTAAGTGGGAGCTGCTTCCCCGTGGTACCATGAGCCCGAATTTCCTGTGCCTGACCAGAGGAGCAGGGAGGGGCTGGCTGGGCACCCAGAACCATCCCAGCTTCCTCCAGAGCTGAGCACGGAACATTGTCCCTGCTAGCTGAGGCAGGGAATTGGGTCAGGACCCTGTGCCCCCAAGGGAGCTGCAGGGTTAAGGCCACCCAACAGCAGGAGGTGGTTCCTTGTCCATGCTGTGATTTAGCAGTGGGGTAATGGATGCATTAAAGATGTTGGAGAGACCACAAGGCACCAGCTCATGGACTGCCAAAACTCACAAGCTAATGATGGAATAAGAGTGGAGGAAGCTCTTCAAGCAGGTTTACTTTCCCAGTAGGAAGGGAAGGTGATGCCATTTACCAGCACAGGCTGCGGCAAGAACAGACATTGCCAGGAGACCTCCAGGACACCCCTCCACACGGCCCCAGCGGTGCTCTCACCCCTCTGCAAGGGTGGCAGGTGGGGAATGACTCAAAATGCAAACTCTCCCTTGCTTTCAGATGCTCTTAGCACATCAGTGAGGCGGGCAGTGAAAGCGTGCTGCAGCCCTGCCCAGCACTTCACACCGAGGTGTGCAGCCCACCACACCAGCGCCAACACCACAGCCCTGAAGAAGGGTTTCCCTTCTCCTCTCTGCTGCTTTCCAGGAGCATCAATGTCAGCAGGGGGGTTCTGTTGCTGGGATGCTCCGGGCTCAGCACCCCCCGTGCTCCACGCAGGGCTATTTTTCTAACATTTATTTTCTTTGCACTCATCCGGTGCCGTTGTTGTGACCCCGCAGCCAGCAAACATCACGGCACAGTAGGAAACATGAGGTTTCACTGCTTCACTGAGGTTTCACTCAGAAAAAGAGGAAGACCAGAAACCCTCTTTGAGATGGTGAGAAGTCCTCATGTGCCACCTCCAGGCTCCCTGCACCTCTCCACTGCTTGCACCCCCAGGTCTGGGTCCATCCTGCAGCTGCAGCTCCAGTTGGGGTGGGGGGACTCTGTGGGTGCTGGGGGTCACCCATGAACATGTTGGGGTGTCACTGTGCCTGCCTGTTATCCCAGTCCTGGCATGGAAGGCACCTTACAACCCTCTCACTGCTGGCCGTTGCAAGGTGCTTGCAGGACCCAGGTTGGAGCTGGATGCCCAAAGTCTGGATAAGACCCATGGACTCTCTCTTGCCATGCTCATGGCCATGCAATCCTCATCGCTGGCACAGCCCAGGGAGCCGTTTTCAGCTCCTTTATCTGATGGGACATTTGGAGGGAACAATGTCCCCCATGGCCGGGCTGGGGTGAACAATGGGCGCAGGGCTCGGTGGCCGGGCTGCGGGACCCCGGGCGCCCCGGCCCGCAGGAAATCCTTTTATTTTTCACTTGTGAACTGAAACAAACACAAGCTCCTGTTTATTTCCTGGTCGATTGTATTTTGGAGGATGGAGGTGGCTTCCCCACGCCGGGCAGCTTAACTCCTCCCGCGCTGGCTGTGCCTGTCCCCTTCCTGCTCCTCGTGCCGTGGTCACCACATGGAGGGACCCTGCTCGCCCCCCCCTTCTGACACTGATTTATGTTTGGTTTGAAAACCTGGGGTCATAAATAACACGTGGTGGCATGGGAAGCCTGGGAAGAGGGAAGCCAGCCCATCAACTCCATGGCTGAAGCTGGGGAGTCAGGAGCAGTGGTTGGAGCATTTAGGACTGGAGCTGCTGCTGCATCCCTGGGGATGCTCCACACCGACAGCCTGGAGCAGCCACTGCCACAGCCCTATGGGATGCCCTGCTCTCAAAGAGGAGGGAAACAGGGCTCTGATGCAGTGCTGGCTCAGCACACAGGCAAAGGGCAGGATTTGTCCCTCCTCTCCACATCCCTCTGCACCTCTCCCCACATCCCCCAGCCCCGGTTGCCACCATCCCGGGGCTCAGGGCTGGCATCACCCCGTGTGTCCGGCTGCCAAGTCCTGTCCGGCGAGGCCCAGCGGCTCCCACAGCGAGGCCGAAGGTTTGCCGACCTCAGGCTTTTCTCACAGCTTCCCCGTCACATCCTCCCCGCTCCCACGTCTGCCGTTCACAGCGCTGCTCTTTTGGCTCCCGGCCCCAGGGCCTGGCTGGAAACAGCATCCAGATGGAGCTATTTTTTCACATTTTTGGGGGGGAGGGGAGAGAGGTTTGGGAAAAAGCTGTGGGGACCAGGAAAGCAGAGGGAAGGATCGCATTTGGAAGCGGGCTGATTAGCACGGCCCCTGTTCTCCATGTAATAGAGGTCTCACAGGGAAACTGAGGCACAGAGCATCACGCCCAGGGCAGTGTCCTGGCTGATGGTGAAGTCTTTGACTCCTGCCGCATCCCTGTGTGGGTGCATTGGCCCATCCGCAGTAAGCCACTGCCCGGACAGGGAATTCAGTGCCCCGGGCAGAGCCCAGCTCGGCTCCTGCTCATTCAGAGGCTGGAGGGAGAGGAAAAGCCCCTCCGCCCCTTCACCCTTACACCACATCCATAGAAAACTTTTGAAGCCCCACCATTGTGCTGGAGGATAAACATTTATTGAATATTTCCTGTTTGGCACGACTGCTCCTTGACTCCTCTCTGGTCTGTTTCTTCTCGTGCCTTTAAACGAGAATCATTTGAGCTCGATGTAAGGGAAAAACATCCCCGGAGCAGGGAGCCCCTGGGAGCGCGGAGCGAAGGAGAGCCCACGTGTGTGCCATGCCTGCTTGCTGTTAGCTATTCATTTCTGTCTCCCGAGGTCTGACATGAGCAATGCATTATGCAAAGGTTGTGGGAATATTTCAGACGCTGCATCCCGGGAGAACCACAATTTCAGTTTTACAGGGTTTAGGGTATTTTTTTCCCCCTCTTTCCTACAAATGTGTTATTTCACTGAGACGGAGGAGTGCAGCACAGGGAGGGACAAGCTGGGGCTGGCTGGGAAGGTCAAGGACCAGGTTCAGTCTGGCCCCTTGTGTCCCCAGAGCCCCCCGAGGTGGGCACCCATCGCACGGAGGAGCTGGAGTTGTGGAAGATGTCTGGGACATGGGAATATCTTGTCCTGTGCCCCTGGGAGCCCAGAAGGAGAGCAGGGGCTCAGGTTGGGGTGAACTGAACAGGGCTTGGTCTGTCGCAGTCTAATTCTGGCCCAGGCACAATCGAAAGGGATTTATTTTTAGGCTCCAGGCTATCGCTGCTTTGGGGAACTGAATGGAAAATGTATATTTAGCCTCTTTGGTGATTTGCTTAGAAAAATAAGCTCTTGTCACCGCTGTGGGTGGGGATTTGTGCCAGCCCTGCCCTTGCCAGCCAAGCTAAGCCGTCCGGCATCCCCACTGCATGGATCCCACTGCATGGATCCCACCCGGCAGCATCCCCATTCCCAGCGCAGAGGGACACCATCACGTGGGTCCCGCTGCTGGGACCTGATTTACGGGTGCCATGGGAAGCGCCGAGGTCTCTGTGGTGTGAGACACGCACGGACACACGGGAGGGACACGGTGTTTCCTGCCCCAGGCTCAGGTGACAGGCGGGAGGGCAGAGCGCCACGGAGCCGTTCCCACTATAAATACACGAGCTGCACAGGAACCCGGGCCCAGGCTATTTTTGCCTGCAGGAAGCCGGGATGAGGAGAGCATCCCTCCCTCCACAGCAAGCTGCTGCCAGCGGGATGCACCCAGGCCAGGGCTGTGGGGCCGGGCATCTCCTGCTGCATGCTCCGAGTGCTTCTCGCACCACTCACTGCTGACTGATGCTCTCCCCAGTATCAGCTTTGCTGAGGAGAGAGCAAGAACAGGGCCACACTTGGGGCTTTGGAGCTGCCTCTCCTCTGGTCAGGTCTCAGCTCTCTCCATCCGTGCTCATCTGTCCCAGTTTCCTTGTTGTTGACCATCTCTTGGCTGCGTGAAGCCAAAGGCAATAATTGCACGAACCCAGTGATGGCAACTCACCAGCAGCAGCGTCGCTGATTGCACGGATGTTATCAGCACCTTCAGCAGTGCCCGACTGTGTCCTCTCCTCTCTAGAAGATGGAACCCAGCAACATTGCTTGGTCAAAAAAAAGTTAAGGCAGGGTCCTGTTTCTTTTTTTCTGGGTTCTTTGTTGGTGCCTGGGGGGGGGGGGGGGTTGAGTGTGTGTATTTGTGTGTGTGTGCACTTGTAGGGAGAGCACATTTTGCAACAGACAAACAGGAATAAAATATTCCAAGAATGCCTCTTAAACAAAGTAATCTCAAGGAATTTGACAGCCAAGGTCGCCAACAACTTCTGCTTCTTGTTTGCTCAGCGCAGAGCCGGCTCCGGGCTACCCATGGGCAAGGTCCCACGGGTAAGGAAGGGGGCTGGTCTCCTGCTGTGTGTTTTGGGTTCCACATCCAAGAGCTTCAACAGCTTCAGGATGTGGCTGGGATGTGGAGCTCCCACCTCAGCCTGGCAGGAGGAACCTGCCTGAGTCCCGGTGTGACCTGCCGGGACCTCCGGCATCCACCGACAGAAAAGGAGCAGGAAGACAAAAAAAGTCAGCTCCTCGTGATGCAGCCTCATAATTACCTGTTATTCTCATATCGAAGTAATTAACAATTAGGCAGCTGTCTGAATCACATGCAGAGGAACAATTATTCCGTTATTAATGGATTCTATTTAGCAGGTCCTATTTTCCCAGATGGGTTTTTTTCCCCCCTTGTGCTCTCATGAATTAGCCCAGCAATTAAACCTGCACCGGAGAGAGGGAGGAGTAGTCCTAATATTTACTGAACCTTGCAAAGCATCACATTTCTCAGCTTATGAACCTGTCACAAGCCATCGGGGGGCTGCGGTGGTGATGGGAGCCTGAAACCCAGCACCCTCCCTGTCACCTGCACAGAGCTGCTGGAGCTCATTCAGTTCACGGCACCGCTGCAGATAAAAGCCATTATTTACAGTCAGTTACATATTTCCGTTGCAAACCTCCTCCCTTAAGCTCAGGTTTGAAAACATCCCGCTCAGCAAACCGAAGCCGCAGGGGCTAAAGCCAACCCGCTTCCACGTGGGGCCGTTTCCCCCATGCCCCAGCACGGCTGTGTTGGGTGTCCCCCCCATGGCTGTGGTTTGGGGTGCGGTGACAGCCCAGTGGGGCTCTTTCTCTTTGTGTTCCCAACAAGAACTCTGCAGGAGGGACCCCAGGCTCTCCCGAGGGCTGGTGCCGAGGATGTGCTTTGCTCCTGCACCTCCATGCCTGTTAATAGCACATTAATAATACATTAATAAGACACATTAATAGCCCCTGCAGCCCTTTGAGTCAGCTCCCACGGGTGCAGAGGTGGGTTTGGCCACACTGCCCAGGACCCTGCAGGGTCAAGGACCTGGGGACCTGGATGGGCACTGGAGCCACCAGGGGCTGGAGCAGCCAGTGCGGACGGGGGGGAGCAGGGACA
>NW_009942564.1:0-353 GCF_000696875.1 Nestor notabilis | reverse complement strand
GCCACCGGGGGCTGGAGCAGCCAGTGCGGACGGAGGGCAGCAGGGACATGGGGGCTAATCCCTCTCCAGGGAAAGCTTCAGTTTGTTTTTCTCACCTTTTGAGTCTGGTTTGTGCTCTGGAGCACGAGTGTTGTCTCCCTCCCAAACCCTTGAGTTTGGGGTTTTCTGAGGGAGAGTTTTGTGAGTTTGCTCTCATCAGTTTGCGAGCACGGCCCGGGCCAGCTCTGGTGTTTGTGTTTTGAACCCGCAGCCGGGCTGAGCCCTCGCACCCACCCTGCACAGGGCCAGGCACCTGCTCTGCTGCCCACTTGTTTTTTCCAGGCGTGGAGTTTGGGATTCCACTGGAAAACAGG
>NW_009942563.1:0-228 GCF_000696875.1 Nestor notabilis | reverse complement strand
TGGGGTGCTGATATTGGGGTCACCAAAGGGACGGGGGTGGCCCCAAGGGGCAACTTTGGGGTGCCCAAGTCTTCTTGAGGTCATTGGAGGACGTCAAGGTTGATGGGTCACCAAAGGGATGGGGCCAAGAGGTGACGTTGGGGTCCCAGTGACCACTTAGGTCAATGGGGTGCTGATATTGGGGTCACCAAAGGGATGGGGGTGACCCCAAGGGGGAACTTTGGGGTG
>NW_009942562.1:0-7725 GCF_000696875.1 Nestor notabilis | reverse complement strand
ATACTGTGTTCAGTTCTGGGCCCCCCACTACGAGGGAGATGGAGGTGCTGGAGCAGGTCCAGAGAAAGGCAACGAAGCTGGTGAACGGCCTGGGTCACAGGTCTTACGAGGAGCGGCTCAGGGAACTGGGGTGTTACTCTGGAGAAGAGAAGGCTCGGGAGGATCTTTTTGCTCTCTGCAGCTACCTGAAAGGAGGATGTAGTGAGGTGGGTCTCGGTCTCCCACGTGACAAGTGATTGGACAAGAGGAAATGGCCTCCAGCTGCACCAGAGGAGATTTAGATTGGATATTAGGAAAAGCTGCTTCACAGATCGGGTGATCAGGAACAGGCTGCCCCGGGAAGTGGTGGAGTCGCCACCCCTGTAAGTGATCAAAACTCGCGTAGACAAGGCCAGCCTGTGTTTCACCTCCACATCCTTCATGATAGCCAAGTTCAGTCAGGAGCAGATCTCAGAAGAGTGGTGCTGTTTAATGCCACAAGGCAATAAAGCACTGGGATATAAACACTGGCTAGATATCTAAGCAAGTAATGTCTGAACACAAGACACTTTATGAAAAATGTTTGCTGTTAAGCCATTAAGAGTTTTAACTCCCAAAACCACAAGTAAGCTGATAAATTTACAGGTAAAAGGGTAATGTCAGTGCTAAGATGTAGGGACTTGGAATTGAAACTGTTTGAAATGGACCTTCTCTTCCATTGCAACTAAAGAGGAGGAAAGGCTGATGACCTTTTAAAATGTTTTTCTTCTGATGCAAGTGGAAACACTGGCAGAAAAGGGATAGATATGTAATTTTTTCTTGCTTTTGTACGTTCTTGAGAAGTTTACTAAGGCTGACAGTACTGCTGTTAAACAGAGTTAAGAATAATAAACAACCTTTCTAAAATGAGATAATTGTATCTCAGAATTTATGAAGCACATTTTGGTAGAAGGCACTATGTGACTCATTTTTATTATTAAACCCTAATTGCGTATATCTAAGTTTACAGTTTGTATTTGTTCCAAGGCACCCTGTGACCAATACCCATCTCACATTCCCTTTATAATACTGCCACTAATTAAAATGGAGCTTGCAAAGAGAGGAAAGCCAGAAACAGCATCATTCAAATCCCATACTGCCTTTGATTGTTATGTTCAAAACAGAGTTAAAAATACTGTGTTCTCATCCTTCCAAAAATTTGCAGTATTTCCTCTGAAATTGCCAGACTGACAAATTAATTCTATTATGTATCATCAAAGTGTTTTTCTTTGATACTTGAAAAGTATGCTATAGTACTATCCGGTTAAATAGTCTGTGTTGGAGCTAAACCACAGAGAAATATGTGGACCACAGAAGTCTAGTCTGCTCTCCTCGGAGAGACTGTATTATTTTTCTGTACATAAACTCCTTCCAAGATGCTTACACCTGGGAGGAACTTACTTCTATAGAATCCCAAGAAGGTGACCCAGTCAAAAGATTTCCTTTATTTGTTTTCATGTTCTTCACAAAGAAGTACTAAAATGACATGGAGATAGCGGAAATGGGGCGGAAAACCACCCTATATATTAGGAATTAAAATAAAGCTGTAATTGTTTTTTAAAATAATGTTTCTGTGGAGAAAATATAATAGATGCAGAACTTCTTGATAAAAGCTTAAGTTTCATAATACCAGGACATTATTATTCAAGTCTACTAAAAATCTCTGTGCATCATGTTTTTTAAGTCAAATTAATTGTCTATACAATTTTTGAAAAACTGTTTTTTTCATCAACATATAAAAGCATAAAACTGTGGCTGCCCCATCCCTGGCAGTGTTCAAGGCCAGGCTGGATGTGGCTTGGAGCATCCTGGTCTAGTGGAAGGTGTCCCTGCCCATGGCAGGGGGGTTGGAACTAGATGAGCTCTAAGGTCCTTTCCAACCCAAACCATTCTATGAGTCTATGCCTGTATTCTCATAGGCTTAAATAGTAGTTTGAGTCTGCTGTCTTATCTGATATACTGATTGTGTTTGTGCTCAAGATCAAATTTGCTGCTGCTCAGGGAACATTAAGAAATTTTATACTTTTTGTATTTTTGTTGCACAAAAATTCTATGAAAAATACAAAATTCCTGTTAACAATAAAATTGGATTTCTTTAGTAAAGTCCAACAAAAAAAGAGCATTTATTTGTCAGTGGTGCTGTGTATTGCATGGATGTTTCTCTATGCATGTGTAGAAAGAACCTGTCTCTCAAAGAAACAAAATGTATTTTATGCAAATGAGTCAAAAGATAAGGAGGCTTAAATTACTGAAGTTTGGAGAACTTGCCTGTATTGATTGACTGTGCTTGTCCTTCATTCTAATAGGGGTTTATGGATTCATTTCCTCTTACAGAGCATTAAGTTACAGCTTTAAAAGCTTTCCAGCATATAAAGCCCAATACCGACAATGTCAAATTCAAACACAGAGAAAGGTTTTTGGTTTGAGTCATTTCCTTAGTAACGTTTTAAAAGTCACAAACATCCCAGACACTCAACTGGGATGAGATAGATGAGTTAAAACTTGTTAAGTATTTCAGAATCTCTCTTCCAGGGTCAGCTGGATGTTTATGAATCTGTCAGGCAAGAGGTGATCCAAGGCTTAGGCTAGATCCCAGACAGATGCCCAGTCTAGATCCAAAATACCATGTTCTTCTGCAGGCTGTGTTAGAGTTTGATTACTCCAGTCTTTCTAAGGTTTCCTAGGAAACAACATCAAACACTTCAGACTTTTTAATCCCCATACTGCAGTGTCAGTTCCACTATAAATTAAGTTGTAGCATTTCATAGTAGGATGCATGGCTATGCAGAGGCAAACTGTAAACCTGTGGAAAAAATGAGGAAAAAGTCCCTCAGGGAATGCCAGATTTTAGTGAAGCAAACGGAGTCAAGATCTTACATTCATGCAAATTAAAAATTAATAGCTGATCATTTAAGAATCAAAAGCAAAAATCAGTTTTAAATGAATCAGCATCCCCAGGAAGCATCTGCTTACCCATCCTTGCCCTGGGCCATAAAGCCATGAGGGGCTCAAGCTTCCGGGGCTGCCCAGCTGCCAAATGGCACAGGGTGGCTGTGCACTGGGCCTAAGCCCAGTCATCTCAGCATCCCACCACCAAGTGCTGCCTGTGGTGTCTTACAATGACTGACAGTTGTATGTCTTCTGCCATTTCTTTGTGTTCAGTGCTAGAAAAGGAACATGAGTACATAACTTTCTGAGAGACGGTCACATTTGGAAAGCATATTTGACAAATGTCTCTGTAGGTTAATGAAGTTTAATGAGGTTAAGCACAAATAAAAATTTTTCAAGCTGAAACTGAACATATATCATCAAAGTACTCTGTTTTGGCTCTAACTGGTGTGGGGGGGGGGAAAGCAGGCACATATTCAGAGCTGGAAAAAGGTGGCACTTTTTAAACTTCAATCATTAGACCAGTTTACTAACACCAAAATTCTTTCTGAATTAGTCTAATTCAGTGAGATTTTGAAACTACTGAGGTATGGATAACATTGCACTTTATATATTTTAGTAACTTCAGAAACTCCAGAATCTCATGACTATGATGTATGTGTGTGTTGAAGACTGTTTACAAAGACTGTTCTTGAAAAACCTTTAGTAATGCCATGCCCAAGGAAGAAGAATATGTTGAAAAGTGGGTGGAGTCTGCTGACTGTCTACAGGAAGATAATTCCAGTTTGAAAAGCTCATCTTAAGCATCACTTAAGCCTAGAGCATATACACTGCTGAGGGAAAAACTGCTAGTTGGCATGGATTCATGTGCATCCATGCAGTACAGTGCTAGTCCTGAAAGGACCTGGCATAATCCAAAGCAGAGCTGGGAAGAAGGTAAACACATAAGTGGTGTGGACAGGTGAGTCCAGTGCTTAGCAGGCTTTCTGATTAGCAAACTGGAAGGAGCCAGTGCATGGGGTTGAGTACCCTTCTGTGATTGTCCTTGCTGCTGAATTGTCAGCAGGCTCTCAGTCTAGTGTATTCCCAAGCAGTACCCCTGGCACTGTTTAGGAGATAGCACAAGCCAGGACTTGTTTTTCACAGGCAGTATGGACAAGGCTGCCCATGGGCAAACTGAAACTGCAAATGGACAGCTGGCTTTGGGACTGATACAGCAATTTTTGAGGGTGAAAGTGATCATTTCCTAGCATTAAATACTATTACTAGGTTAAATAGCCCTGAGTTATAAACCAAGCTAACAGAACAAGATAAGCTTACAGAGAGCCTGGGACTTAAAATGAGCCTCTAAACTGATTCTAGCCACCATAGAAAAGCTTTATTCTTTTACAGCATAGAAGCCCTGAATATGAACATATTTATGCTAGCCCATGCAGCGATGGGGAGGGAAACACTGCCTGAGTCCTACGTATTATATGTGTAGGGGTAGATGCTGTACCCCACACTGCTCCCTCTTCACCTGTTTCTCCTAGCACATTAGTCTCTTCTCCAGCTGCTTTGGTAGCTGATCATTTTGGGTTTGCTCTGTGCGTGATTTCTTTCTGATTTTTCTTACTTTTTGAAATAGGCAGGAATGTACTATTAGATGCCTTCTAGATAAAGGCTTTGCATAGCAGGCAGTTTTAAGTTGGGGAATAAACAAGACACTGTCATAAATTATTAAAACGCAAAGTTGTCATACTAGGCAGTCTTCCCTATGCAGCAGTTCCATCATGATTAATGTATTAATATAACTTGTAACACAGAGAGTGAAACCTGAAAGACAAGGATTTATTCTAAGCCATCCTGAGCCCTCATCTCTTTGCCTACCATTTTGATGGATTAAGAATACAACTTGTTTTGATGTTTAGTTTCCTTTTTTTTTTTTTTTAAATACCATCCATATCTGTGGAACAGCTATTCTTTTTAACTTTTATTATTTTTAGCTTCTATTCTTTTTAACTTTTTCTTGCATGTACTATTGCTACAATATGCCTCCTCTTTCAAAATAATAAATCACTGCTTTCCTCTCACTACAACACATAATTAAACAGCACTGAAGACCTAAGAATTCCCCAACTGGTGTCACTGGAGCCAAATCTAACCTTGAATTATTCCCCCCTGAGCTGCAGAAAGGCATGTTTGGGTCATTTACTTAGTAATTTTTAACTGTCACAAATGTACCAGCCACAGTTATTAAAAAACTTACGCTTTTTCTGTAGTGAAAGTTAACTGTACTCTGATTTGGGGGCTTTTGTCTTTCTACACTTAAGCTCATGAAATGGAAGTTTGTTCAGGTTATAATGCTCACATGCTTATGCCAGTTAGAGCTCGTCTGTGCTCAGACTGCAACTTGTTAGTTTTCCAGAAAAGACATTAGAGAATGTGGTACAGCACTAAGTCTGCTTTCACTGCTTTTCCCACAATCCTGCATTGTAGGACAGACATCTTGGATCGCAGCTCAAAGAATTGTCCGGAAGAGAACTTTAAAACATCTCAGATTGAAAAATACGACTATAGAATAGCCTCTAAACATATACATGGGTACATACAGAAACAGTGAGAACATCAGCTGCAGCCGTAAACCACATGGATGTGGGTTTTGCTCACACCTGGGCTTGGCTAGCCTTCATGCTTGGTCTTGAGGGCCAACCATTCATATGAATTGCGATGCCTAAATCAAGGAAGTTTCTTAAATCAAAGGCTGGCACATGTCAGTGTAATTCCCACAATACTCTCAAGTGTCACGTTACTTGTGTCATAGCTTGCTCTGTGATGTTTCATATCCAGTCGCTGGTCAGTTTCCCTCTCTTCAGTTTAGCTTTTCTAATGCTGCGTTCTTCGACACACTCATTAGCAGCCACAGAACATGCTGAGGTATGAATTAATGAATTTTTTTTTTTACATATATGCAGTCTTCTACATTCTCAGTTTAGTGGAGTATTTATGAGGGGTTTTTTTTAAAATGTGATCCGTTTGTCACTAAGACAGTTTGGAGAGAAGAATAGGAAATAAAACTTCTGTTCTATGTCTGCTGCATCTGTGTATCTTCTATTTCTGTATCTTTGTGACAGTACATCTTTTTAGCATGAATTTAGAGGCCTGCAAAGAGAAAAAACATTTTGTAACTTTCTACCTTTCAGAAAAGCAAGTACCTTTTCTACTACTGTCTGTCACACTCCTAATAGGTGTTCAGCCAGATTTCTGCTTTCACAGTTGAGGCTTATGAGTGTTGGTGTTAAGAAGTGAAAGTGATAATTGTAAACTTCAGTAACTTAGTTGCACTGAGTACAGTAGTAGTCATGAGTCTTCTTAGATACCCTTATAGATAAATTCAATAGCATAATGCAACTTAAAAACATGAAAATATCAATGAGAAGTGAAGGGCATCCCAAATAAAAATCTCAAATAAAAATTAGCTTATGAACAGTAATTAAAATTAGACTTGGCTCCTGAAAAATATAAGCTCCAAACACTCCAGTTATCCCAAGCGAAATAGAGCTTTTTAACTCAGTAACCTGAAGCCGAATGTTACAGTTCTGGATTGTTTTCAAGAGCAGAAGTTTAGATATGCTGCTGCTGGAAGCAGAATGTCGATGTAAGCACATCTCAAGTGATTAATGTGTAATTAATAATACAGAACAAGAACCATTGTATACAGTTTGCACTTAGCAATTTTAACTTGTATATAATTCCTATCAAACCTGCACAGTTTGTAAAATAACACTGGCTATCACAGTGCATTAGGTGCCTGGAAGAGCTTGCAGGGTGAGAGTAATGGATTTTAATTGATTTCCTTTCTGGGTAGAATCCATTTGGTCAATAAGATCTCAGACCCTGATATGTATGATTTCAATCCTCCCTCTAAGAGCATACAGTGAAGGTAACACAAGGTGTTATGCCATATGCTTAAATGCATTTGAAGCTGAAACATTATTGCTGATGTTTTCCAGTCTTTTGCCTACACCAGTGCCTCGCTTACCTAGAAATCAAAAGGTGCAGAATGTACTGCAGGCTGATGTGGTGTGAAGGGCTCTGCTGCAGGTGTTTTAATAAAAGATGCAATAGGCATATGATTGCTGGAAAGGGATGCCAATACAATCTTAAATCCTCAGGGTCACCTGTTTCTAAAACATATTACTTAAATAACACTGAGACACCTTAAGAAGTAAGGATATAAGGGTATAATAAGGAGACCTTATCACCATGTTCAGTGTTTAAAGGGCGGCTACAAAGAAGATGGAGACTCCCTTTTGACATGGAGTCACATGGAAAAGACAGGGGTTGACGGGCACAAATTAGTCGTGGGGAGATTGGACACAAAAGGAAAGTTTTTTCACAATAAGAACGATCAGCCATTGGAATAATGTCTCCAGGGAAGTGGTGGATTCCCCAACGCTGGACACTTCTAAGATTCAGCTGGACGGGGTGCTGGGACATCTAGTCTAGGTCATGCCTTGCCTAGAAAAGCTGGACCAGATGGTCCTAGAGATCCCTTCCAGCCCGGTGTTCTATGATTCTGTGATTCCGTGTTTTGTATACTGTCCTCAGAGGCACATCTTTGCACATAGTGTAAACATGGCACCTTTAATACACCTTTAACCAGCGACGTTACTCGTGTCGCGCCTCGCTGTGACCACGGCTGCTGCTGCAGACTGTTCCCAGCACCGAGTGCCGAGAGGCAATGAAAGGTTTGTCCAGGGCGCTAATGGCGGGCTGGCACCGGGACCGGAGGGACGTGTTGGGGCCACGGGGAAGTGCCGTGTCCCCCGGGATCTG